>NC_056731.1:522587323-522714823 GCF_019279795.1 Protopterus annectens
TGAAGTAGAGCTTTTCTGCTAGGTAAACTGGGAACACTATCTAGTGAAATAGACGCCATAGCATCATCCACTAAGAGGCGTGGTGTATCTCTCTACATGGTGTATCTACCTGTAGCTCTCACTTTTAACTCATTGCAGGCAACATATTTTTCAACTTCATCAGGGTCATTAGAGTGGTTGTGTGCAACCGACTTTTCTAGTTATTCACCCTCAGTTACAACACTAGTAACATCTCTTCCTTTATATTTATATACAGATTTATATTTGTAACCCCAATACTTCCTTGTATTTCTACACCTTTCTAAATGGTAGATGCAACCATCTAAAACTAACCTTTACTTACTTTTTTGTGAAGTGATAGTGGCATAAATATTTCCAACTACTCCTGGACTTTCCTGCAACACATCCACCATGTTTTACTTGTATTCGATACCTAGTATGAGGATTTAAAGTTACAGAGCACTATTGATATGGCATAAATTATTTTCATCATTGCAATAAACAGAAGGTAAGTCAATCTTTTACAACTTTGTACATTTGAAAGTCGGCAATTTCATTTGTCAGTGTTATGTACTTTCGGTTTTCTCATCTCAGTGATATAAATGTCTGTCTACTGGCATTTCGACCTTTTAAAGTAGTCCCATATATATATATATACACACACACACACACACACACACACACACACACACACACATATATATATATATATATATATATATATATATATATATATATATATATCTATTATATATATATATATATATATATATATATATCGATATAGATACATATGTATAGAGACAGAGAGATCCCATTTAGAAGCTCTGCCATTTCAAAAAGTCGAATTCCATATGATCAACACCGTACAATCAACTTTATGAAAAGTCAAACTTCAGAAAACAACAAAAATCAATGTTTTTTCAGGGGGACCAAGCCACCATGTACCGCCTCACATGTTGGAGACTGTGTCCCCCACACCCCCTGCGTATTATATATACCAATTCTGAAACTGCAATACAGTGGGGAAAAGAGTAGATTCCCTGATCCCCACTATACCTCGATCTCCATTCAAAAGATTCAACATTTCAGAAAGTAGATAAAATGTTTTGACCATATGAGGTTCGACTTTTTAAAAGTAGAGCTTCTGAATGAGATTATATATATATATATATATATATATATATATATATATATATATATATATATACACACACACACTCACACATATAGATAGATATAAAGTTTACTCAGATCATTATCCCACCAATAAGGTAGTTTACCAAATTTATGAGTCTTATTGCAGGAAACTTCTTCCACAACATTGTAAAGAACCCTTTCTAAACATATTGCCTACCAAAATAACAAAATTGTACTCAAGATGTGGTTTTAATAAGTTAGTTAATTCCTTATGATTGTTAGAATCCATGTATGGTCTATAATAACAAATTGATCTCATAGTAATAGATCTAAATTGTGAGTGTATAGTGGCTATAATTACCTCTAAATTGATATTGATCTTTATTAGTTTAAATGTTAGGTCATCTTTGAGGAAAAGAAGAATATCATCCCATTTCTATTTGTGCAAAGACATTCTAGCTTTACTTATCCTGGAAGAGGTATATTAGTAGAATCTCAAGCCTCAGTACTTGCTAATATGTTGAAATTCTCAAACTAAGCAACAAGTAGTAAGTCATAATATTTATACACCAGGCTCCTTACATTGCTGCAGTGTAACCTCAGAATATTATCAAATCTTTTCCTACCTTTCCACTGGGACAATGTAAAATTATGCAAACTAAAAAACTCGTGAACTCAAGACTTTAGCTTGCTAGAGTCAAAATTTGGCTTGTATTTACTTAGATGCAGCCTTTCTCTGTTAAAAGTATGATAATCCCAGGTAGAATATTTCCAGTAGGTTACTAAAGTTATACTATAAACTATAGATAATTGTCTGTCTTAATCAATTATTAAAATACTGCTTTACTTAAAAGATAATCATTCCATTTCATACTTGGAATTATGCTGTTTCATAATATTTCTGGGACCTCAAGTATAGCTTTAGTCATGTAACTGAGAGAAGTTATATGCAAATTGTTATTACCACAACGAATAAAGATGGTAGAATAAGATATTTGCCTCTTTGTTATTTTTTTTTTTTTAGTAAACGTGGTAAATTTGTTAGTTTTAAGCCAGGGAAACAGGTAATAGCAATACAATTAGAATCAACATTTCACATATTTTTCCTTGAGTCTTTCAGCATAGAATCAGATAGAAGTAACATTTCTTCCTTACAAGTCATGTTTATATTTTGGAGACCCTTGCTTGAGATTGAAAGTTGGAGTCCCTCTCAGTGCTCTTAAGTTTGTTAGTAGCCCCTACCTCTATTTGAGCAGGTCCATACAAAGAATTAGTTCCAGATATGGTGCTGGTGATGGTGGTGGTTATTACAACATCTGGATATAAAACTGGAGGGGAGGATAAAATCTGATTCCTGTGAACTTCAACAGTAAGCATTGGATAAACTAGTAAATTAATCATGCTGCTTTGAATATTTTAAAGAGATAATATGGAGTCATTAAGTAGACCATTTATTTATTGATTTATTTATATTTGTTTAGCAAAGTAGTGCACTGACATCAATGGACCATTTGTAGGCACAGCCTGGGTGAATAGGATTGCATAAAAAATGACCAAAACATATTTACAGATACAAGTATATGCTAAAAACATATATATATATATATATATATATATATATATATATATATATATATATATATACAGCAAAACGACCCTACATCAAGGGTTTGCTTTTTGCTTTCATTCATTCATACTGGGTGTGGTGATATGGAAGGAGCAGGAGTAGAACAGATGAATACTATGGATGCTGCTAATTCGCACACCAGGATGAGGAGCTTTCTCACTAACAGCCTTAATCCACTCCTTCAACTGAATGTGGATGATCCTTTGCCAGTCAACACAGTGGTTAATTTAAATGAACCAATGGTTAGAACGTTGAAGAAAGACTTGGAGAATAATGTCTACAGATATAAGAGACTAATATGTCAGAGACATCATTTAGAGGCGAGTATGAAGCACAATGTAATACCTAGTTGTTTGGTAATGATGTTACTGACAGTGTTCAGTTATTCAAACGTAAAAGTGATTTCGTACCCCATCTACCATCTAATGTGGAGTTGTTCGTGAAAGCGGTTGAAAAGACTTTATACACAGAAAGTACGTCTGCCCATGGGGGATGCCTAGATAATTTAACAACTATGGAAAGGCAGGCCTTGAAAGGTTTGAAGACAAATAATGACATAATTATATGGCCCGCCAATAAGGGGGGTCTTATCGTAGTGATGGACCGCAGCTATTACTTGGAAACTATAAAATCAATGTTGTTGAGTGATGCCTATGCTGAAATAACTATTGATATGGTGACACAAATGCATAACATGGTCAATAGAACTTTAGTAGAATGTAAAGGATGTGGCTTGCTGAGTGAAGATTTGTTTAGTTACTTTATGGTAGAGTATCCACTAGTACCTTGTATGTACGGACTACCTAAGGTACATAAGAATCTATGGCTGCCCCCATTCAGACCTATTGTGTCTGGTGCTGGGTGGATAACCGAGCCCATCTCTGTGTATCTAGATACCATGTTTAAGAATGTTCTGTGTCAATATGACTATGTGCTGCGTGATACGCAACACTTTTTGATTGGTTTATATGAATTTTTTGAAAATGCTAATATTACAGATAACTACATACTCACTACATTGGACATTGAGTCCTTATTTACATGTATACCAAATGAAATTGGCATTAAGATGGTTAGAGATTTGCTATTAAGTAATGGGTCAATGGATATTTACAAGGTTGATTTTTTATGCCTACTACTTGAACTTGTCCTTGAAAATAACATCTTCTTGTTTGAGGAAAAATGTTATCTACAGAAAAAGGGTGTGGCGATGGGCACAAGTTGTGCGAACGCTTACGCCAACCTGGTGATGGTCGCCTGGGAACAACAACATCTAGTAGGACATCCACAAGTTTTATGTTATAAACGATTTGTGGATGACCTGTTTTTTGTATGAAATGGTGATGCTGTCTCATTGACCCTGTTGTTCCAACAGGTCAACACAAGTAATTCTTTTTTGAAATTTACTATGAATTGTTCTAGTGATCGAATTAACTATCTGGATGTTACAGTGTTTAGGACAGGGAATAGATACAGTACCACTGTATATAGGAAAGAATGTTACCAGGCCCCATTCGTACATGCTGGTAGTATGCATATACCATCTACCTTTGCCAATGTTGTCAAAGGACAAGCGTTTAGTGTCTCACGCCTCTGTAGTGAGGATAATATGTTTCTGAATGAACTATGTAAATTGAAAGTCTTTTTTATGAATAGAGGGTATAATGAGCAGCTAATTGATAAAAAATTTAATGAGGTTAAGCAACTTAGATGTACTAGAGCTAGACCATATTTTTCTAGTAGAATAGACCATGCACCTACCCAATTGGGTAATAGCAAAGGCCACTTTCCAAGTATGGTTACAATTACTTTACCACTTGGAAGTAATACCGATGCGGTTAAGAAGGCCATCAGTACAAATTGGAATATATTGACAGTAGATGATGACACCAGTAGTCTAATTGGCACTAAACCTAGATTTACATATAGCAACACGATGAATTTGAAACAACATTTGTGCTACAAGCACATGAATAAGATACCTTTAGTGATGAATCCTTCTCTACAAGGGACGAAGAAGTGTGGACGGTGTGCACAGTGCAACTATATTGACGAGTCACGTTTCTTTAGGAATCCCAACACTGGTTATCTATGGGAAATTAGGAATACAAGCTGTTGCCGTACAAGTAATGTTGTTTATGTAGCACACTGTTCTATCTGTTTTAAATACTATGTAGGCAAAACCAACAGAAGTCTCAGAGAAAGGATTAGGGATCATATTTATTGTGTTGGTAGATCACAGGAGTATAGTGCCATAGCAAAACACATCTTGCAAGAGGGATCTGAACATCAGTTCTGTTTCCAGGTCCTGCATGTTCAATATCCAAATGCTAGAATAGGTAATATAGTTAATTTAACCGAACAAGCGGAGCCTAAATGGATATTGAGGCTGGGGTCACACCAAGGGTATGGACTAAATGTAAGTATTAAACCTGTACTTAAGGGCAGACAGTTACGTTAATACCTATCGTCTATATGTTTTATTATATTATGGTAACATTTAGTGTTATGGTCATCATATTTATACATCACATATTTAAATAGTTACATATTTTAGGGCTAGATTAATATTATTGTTTATAGTTGATGTATGTTTTTTATATTTTTACATACATATAGTTTTTATACATGGTACAGGGATTGCAATCCTGACTACAGTTTTAATTCAATTTCAAATTAATTAATTTGTTATTAGATACTTAGAGTTAATTGGTTGATTAAGTGCTAGATGAACTGTATTGTAAGTATTTAAGTAGCTGTGTTATTTTGTCATTTTGTCTGAAGAAGCGGAGGTGAACTCCGCGAAACCGCTCACTTCTTCATTAAACGTATTGTTTTATATTTTTGTACGTGCTGCCTTATTTTTGAACAACTTCACATTACTGTGGTTATATTGGCCTCAACTCAATTGTGTTCCTGCTACCTTCTGAGGGTCGTTTTGCTGTTTCTACATCAAGGGTTTGCTTTTTGGCTTTTTGCTTTCATTCATATATATATATATATATATATATATATATATATATATATACACACATATACATATATATATATATATATAAATATATATATATATATATATATATATATTTATATATATATATATAGATATATATATATATGTGTATATATATATATATATATATATATATATATATATATATATATATATATATATGGGTCTAGTTCATTTGATCGAAAGACCATTTGACTGAAACCCATTTGATCGAAATTTCATTTGATTGAAAACCAGTATTCAAGGCATAAATCTGGGATTTTTCCTCCTCCCCAATGTCGTGCGACCCTGGAGTTGGTATATATAGTTGGGGGGGGGGGTCAAAGACCCCCACCTAGTTTCCTTTAAAAGAAGAAAATAACACAAAAAGTACAGAGTTTAAACGAAAATAGGTGGGGGGCTTCACACCACCCAATGTGGGGGCTGCAACCCCACACCCCCCTATCTATATATACCAACTCCAGGATCGCACGATATTGGGGAGGGGGACAAATCCCTGTTATTTGCCTTGAATACTGATTTTTGATCAAATGAAAGTTTGATCAATTGAGTTTCAGTCAAATTGTCTTTCGATCAAATGAAGTAGACACACACACACACACACACACACACACATATATATATACATATATATATATATATATATATATATATATATATATATATATATATATATATATACACACCAATCTACAAAACAATTTCACTGACATTCATTTCACTGAGACCAAATCCCTTAAAGTTCACAACAATGACAACTTCATTTCACTGAATCTCATTTCATTGATGGCTTACAATGCTACACTTCGCAAGACTAAATGGAAAACCATAGACAAACAAACTCCCAAAACTAAAGCCTACCTCTTTCCACAACTTAAAAAATACTTATTTATCCTCTTAACAGAAATCTAATAATATAAAACCAAACTAAGTGGGGCGGGCTACACCCCCACAACCTCAACCATATGTACTAACTCCAGGTCACACTACAGTGGGCATATACCCTTTACTTGCCTCACAGTACTCTACACACTGCCACATCGTCTATAGCTTACAATTTAGTGAAATGAGATTCAGTGAAATGAATTTTCAATAATTTGAACTTTAGGTGATTTGGTCTCAGTGAAATGAATGTCAGTGAAATGGGATGTTGGTGAAGTGAAGCAGACTCATATACACACATATATAGTAACAGATGCAAGAATATTCAACAACATTTAGTTCAAGAAGCAGTTTACAATGTCATAACATGGATGCCAGAATGCAATTATGCTTAGCAGAGCTTTATGGATAAAATGTAGCCATAATGATTGAGATGGCTTATATAGAGAGTTATGAAGATATTAGAAGAGGCAAGTGAAAATAGTTGCAGAAAAGTATACCATGGGGAGAAGACAAAAAAAGGTGAGGGAGGCATGCAGAGGGAAGTGGAGTATAAAGGAGAAGAAGTGAGAGAGAGATGCAAAGAGTAAGTAGGATGAATGAGAGACACTAAGTAAGGAGATGACAAGATGAGATAAGGAAGGATGAAACCGGGGTAAAGGGGCATGAGAGAGCAGCAGAATTCATGTAATGTGACCTGAGTGAGTGAGTGAGTGTGGGTGAAGAGATGTTCCTTGAGATGTTGTCTAAAGTTGGAGTACTTCTGGATGCCCTGATTGAGACAGGAAAGGAGTACATAGTTTAGGTGTTGGGATGCACAATGTTCAGTCAGTGCAATAAAGTTTATTTTTTGAAGTTAGTGGGAGGGGGTTGAAATTGATAGGCAAGCCTGAGATTATATGTTGGGGTTTTGTTAAGAACTTTATGAGTGAGAGATGATGATGCCTCCAGAGAAGGGACTTTGTGAATTAGTGATCCTAGCAGGAGGTTGAATCTCAAATGTACCGGGAGCCATTTCACTTTGGTGATAGTCAGGCAGTGGTGTTCATTATTGGGGGAGTTAGTAATGAATTGGCAGATTTTATTAGAGATGACATGTAAGGAGGCTGCAGTTATAATGGTTAGACCATATTCCATTTGAGATAAGAGTATTCCTTTACTTAAATCAGGTTTGGCTGGCTTAGACAGAAGAGGTGCTAGCTTGTTCACCCAGGACAGTAGTGTGTTGATCTTTTTTCATGTGTTTTGAGTGTATAGTTAAAACTTAAGAGACTGGTCTAGCCAAATGCCAATGTATTTGAAGGATGTGGTAGCTTCTACTGTGGAATTGTTAACGTCTTTAATACTAAGGAAGCTGGGTACTTTGGCTATTTTTTTTTTTTTTTGGTTTGTTCCAAATAGCATTGCTTTTGTTTTTGATGGATTGAGTATGTTTCTGGCCTATTAGCCATTGGTTGAGTGTTTGGAGGTCATCTTAGAGCTGAATTTGTATAATAGTGTTGGATTTGATTGACCTGTAGTTGACCACATAATCTCCATGAAGAATTAGAGGTATCGGAGAATGACTGGATGGGAGTTTTTTGTCAAATATGGAAAACAGCAGGGCAGCTAAAATGGAGCCCTGGGGACTCCTTTCATAAAAGGAGTTGATTCAGAGGTGGTGGTGCCTAGTTTTACCTTGATAGAGTTATTGGAGAGAAAGTGTACAAACCAAGATTTGTCACTGTCACTAATGCCTGTTTCAATTAATTTGTCAAACAGTAAGTTATGGTCAATTAGAACAAAGGCTTTGTGAGGCCAATAAAGATGGCTCATGTCAGGTTGCTTTTGTCCTTATTGGATAGGGTCACACATCTGAGGGAGTACAGAGCTCTTATGGCTAGGTTATTAGTGCTGGGAAGAGGAGTATTTATTTGTATTTGATCCAGTTGTGTTTTAGTCTGTTTGGTTCTAATCTTTTTGAAATGGAATAGTAGAATGCAAAGGGGTAAGGGTGGCTGTAAGGGTGGTAGGTTTGTGTTATTGACGTGTGGTAGGTTCCTGAACTCATTGAGGAATTCAGCGCATGAGAACTTGTATGTGAGGGTGTCACAGGAATTCAGGGAAGTGGAGTTGTGTTGCATTTTTTGACCAGTCAACAGGTTGATTTCTCTCCAAAATCTTTTAGGTTTGGCTAAAAGTTAAATTTGCTTGTTTTGGTAGTGGTTGTTTTTGTGTCTATGGATGAATTGCTTGCCTAGGTTGCATAATGAGGTATATTCTGTGGTTTTGTGGACCGGTTATGTTACTAACCCAAATTCTTCTAGTGAGTCAAGTATATAATCTGAGTTTGGTATGAGGTCATCTAATGGGTTATTGTTTGATTCTGTACCTAAAGAAGTCTCACCTTCAAGGTCAGGGTGGTTTACATATTCTTGAAAATGCTATTGTTTTCAGTACAGCCCAGAGGTTGAACTTTCTTTTTCTTTATTTTAGTTTGAGATACTCCATAACTTTTCTTTCTCTTATTAACTATGTTTAACTATTGTGAAACAATTTTATTACTGGAAAGAATTTATTTTTAGTGTTGCCCATTTTACTCTTCTTAACATAGGTGAGCTTTCTGTGTGGAGTCTGCATGTCCTCCCTGTGGGTCGAGTGGTATTCCAAAAGACATGCGTGAATGAGCGTGCCTTCGTTGAAGGTTGGGCATCGAGCTGGCAACTCAGCACTGGGAAAATCTACTGCCAATCATTAGCGGACTGGAGTTCCGCTGTGGCGACCCCTAACCGGGAAAAGCCAGAAGACAACAACAACATAGGTGAGCTTTGTTCTTGTTGAGTTTGGGAATATTATATCAGATGTTTTACTATCCAAGACCACTCTGATATTTACTGACACAGAATCACTGGCACTATAAGGAACATTACACCCTTTAGAATGTCCTCAGTTACTATTTGTATGCAATGAGACAGGACTGCAGATAGTTTTAAGCTCAATGTTTTCTGAGTGGGTGACTAATTATAGTATTTAGTGATAGCTCAAGTTCTTTGTGAGAAAGCATAGTCAGCATTCAGATTTTGCTATTAAGAATACCTACTAGTTCTAACTAGTTGCTGCAGTTTAAGCAAAGTCTCTAGTCATCACATGCAGTATTTCTCAAATTAACCCCATAATGTGTGGCCTTAACATAAATTTGTCTGGCAGTAGATTAAGTGCCTATTTGTTGAAATTATCTATTATAAAATGTGCCAATATAATATATTTAAAATGTCTGAAATAAAGGAAAACAGTATTCAAATTCATTACAAATTAGAAGAAAAATCTAAAACACCCTTGAGAGGTACTCTGTACTTTTTAGATAATCTCTTATCAGGCATGCAAATCAAACACACTATAACCTTCAAAACAGAACTAAAAACACGCCTCATAGACTCCTGGCACTGCCCTTGCTCACTAACTCACTTCCTTACTCCTCTCTTATATCTCTTTATTCCCTGCCTAATACATCCCACACCCTCCACACAGGGGTTATTGGCCCCTCTCTTTTATTCCTCTTCCCATTCAAATTTACCCTCTTCAAACACCCTGTACTCACCACAAAAATCTCATAGCTCTTCCACACCTCCCATAAACCTAAATTTATATTCAATCTGTCAACCTTGTTAACTCAAAACGGACCATGTGTCACCCTCTCACAAAATATGCAATCCCATATTTCTATAAACTGAAATGTTTAACCAACAAACATGTTTGCATAGAAGGGCATATCCACAACAGTTGTGTCTGTATATATAATTTACTGTACCTGTTATTTACTTCTTTTATCAAGTTTATGTAAACAAATATAGGTGCATTGTAATCTCTGCACAAAATAAGTGTATCTGCATTGTAATTGTTGTACTAAACTATGTAATCTCAAGTGTTCCTGAAACTGTACACAGTTGTACATTGTTTCTATGTCTAAGAAAAATTATAATTGTAATCTTAACTTGTATGGAATGGAGCTTTTTTTCCCCTGGGACTCCATTGAAAAGAGGCAAATGCCAGTTAACAAATAGAATAAATAAATAAATAACTTAAATAAATGAATATATTTTTGACCATAAAAAATGGTGGAAATGGCTGTGTAGGACAATAGGAGAAAAACATTACCAAGCAAAGTATTATACACAAGTGAAATAAATTACCAAGCAAAGTATTATACACAAGTGAAATAAATTACCAAGCAAAGTATTATACACAAGTGAAATAAATTACCAAAGTATTATACACAAGTGAAATAAATTACCAAAGTATTATACACAAGTGAAATAAATTACCAAGCAAAGTATTATACACAAGTGAAATAAATTACCAAGCAAAGTATTATACACAAGTGAAATAAATTACCAAGCAAAGTATTATACACAAGTGAAATAAATTACCAAGCAAAGTATTATACACAAGTGAAATAAATTACCAAGCAAAGTATTATACACAAGTGAAATAAATTACCAAGCAAAGTATTATACACAAGTGAAATAAATTACCAAGCAAAGTATTATACACAAGTGAAATAAATTACCAAGCAAAGTATTATACACAAGTGAAATAAATTACCAAGCAAAGTATTATACACAAGTGAAATAAATTACCAAGCAAAGTATTATACACAAGTGAAATAAATTACTAAGGAAAGTATTATACACAAGTGAAATAAAGAAGGTAAGAACAGTAGCGAAGAGAAGGAGGAACAGCATATATTTTTTGTGGGACAGGTGCTAATTTTATGTTTCTTGAGAAAGAAAGCTGAGAAAGTATAGAAGTAAGCAATAATGTCTGACACAGTGTGTGTTAATGTGTAATTAATGCCCTCCCAGGGGTTATGAGGCCCGATACCGCAGGCGGAAGGCCTCTACACCCCTGGAAGTGCATTAGTTACACATTACCACACACCCTGGATGGTATTATTGTGCTTAGAAAATGGACTCTATGTAAAATTGTTGTGTTTTATTTATTTTTTAAGTACTATATTATTTTTTATATATATTTTTGATGTAATGTTTCAAACTTTCTGTGGTATATGTTAATGGTGTTGGAGGAAGCATTTTACATCACAAATATATATAAAAAATACATAGTACTTAAAAACAGATAAGTAAAGTATAAGTTTACAGAGAGACCATTCCCTCTGTCTCTCTGCCATACATAGTCCCTTCTGCTTTCACACACACATACATATACAGACACACAGTTTCCTTTGGTTTCATACTCGCATTCACTCACATAAGTATAACTCTCAACCTCTTAGTGCAAAGTCTGGACAAAGACAAAGACAAAAATAATGAACATTTTTAAATATTGCTCTTATAAACTTAGAAAGTTGCTAGAATAAAAGGTCTATTGCAATGCATTTTCTGAAAGATTAAGTCTGAAACTCAAATGCCTGTCATTATTTAGTGAATTCACTCCTCACTGATTTGCCACAAAAATTCAGAAAATCACAAATTTTATGAGGAACAGACAATATGAGGCAAAAATCTGGACATTCTGTAAAAATTTGAACAGTTGAGAGCTATGCACCAAGACTTCTCCCTTTCTCTCTCTCTCGATCTCTCACACGCACAGTCTCCTCAGCTTTCATACATGGATTCAGTCACACAAGATCACTTTTGCTCTCTCTCTCAATCTCTCTCTCACACGCAGACTCTCCTCTGTTTTCATACCACGCATTCAGTCAGACAAGATCGCTCTCACTGTCTCTCAATCTCTCTCTCACACACACAGCCCCTTCTGTTTTCATAAACGCATTCACTCACACACACACAGGCATAAAACATAAACACTCCCATACACATACATGTAGACACACTCACACACACACACACACACACACTCACACACACACACACTTTTTTCTGTATATTTTTTTTTACACTCGCTAAACAGCAAAAGCGCTATTTAACAAGTGGAAAATAATGGAAGCTGTTAGTTTTTTTTGCATTCCAAGCTTCATAGCAGCTTGATATGCTGCCGTGAAGCAGTGGACTAATTTTTCAGTAGGTTCATAGGTGGGTACTAGGCTATCTGCCCGAAGCCATTTATAAGCCTAGCCAGAATGTGTTGGCTTTCACCACCCCCTTAGATTAGTTCCCTGTGCCTCTGTCCAGCAGAGACACTGAAGTGATACCTGAGGTAAACTTTCTGTTTCCCATCCACTCGTCAAGGTTTCTTTTGAAGATTGTTAGCGAGGAGCTCTGCCTAATGTAGATTGGGATCTTGTTCCAAAGCATGGGAAGTCTCTGGGACAGGAATCTATCCCTCCAGCACATCCTATTTATTGTTGTGGTGAGGTTTAGATCCCTAGAGCGTGTGGCTCGAGGGGATAAGGTTTTCTTTAGGTTGAGCATGTCCATCAGTTCTGGGTTGGACATGACCAGGTACAACTGGAGTTTCTTCAGTCAAGCTGCATAGGGCATCTGTTTGAGGCCACTGATCCTCTTGGTGAGGTACGTCTGTGGTCTTTCCAGCTGTTGCAGGTGTCTTGTAAGGTACATCCCAAATGGGGCATTGTACTCTATGATGGGTCTGATGAGTGATGAGTAGAGGGGCACAATGACCTCTTTTGATCTAGATGTGAATCCTTTTGTGATTAGGTGGGTCACATAGGATTTTCTAACCACTTTTGCGATGTGATTATCAAAGGTGAGATTACTATCTACTTGGGTCCCCAGATCCCTTATTACGTCTTACATATTTAGAGGACAACCACCTATGTGGTAGTTTGTGGGTACTTTGTTTTTTCCAAAGGGGATGATTATGCACATTTTGGCATTTAGCTTGAAGCCATGATTTTGACATCAGGTATCCATCCCAGTGAGACCCTTTTGGAGGATGTCTGTGTCAGCTGGAGAGTCAATTATAGCCCCTAGTTTGCAGTCGTTTGTGAACTTGGTCAGCCATAGTCCTCCTGTGCTTGCCTGTACCTCTGAGAAGTATATGCCGAACAGGAGGGGTCCTAGGACTGAGCCCTGGGGAATGCCACTTGTAACCAGTTTAGAGTCGGACCTAGCTCCCACAACTCTCACCATGTGGGTTTTGTCCTTGAGCCAGTTGGAAACCCATCTTGTGATGTAGGAATTTATGTTCAGGCTGGTGAGCTTGTCTATAATATCAGAATGGGGAATAATGTCAAAGGCCTTAGCGAGGTCTAGGTAGGCTGTGTGTACCACCTTTCCCCCGTCTCTAGCTTTGGTAACTGTCTCAAAGAAGTCCACCAGGTTTAGGAGGCATGATCTTCCCTTAACAAAGCCAAACTGGGTAGGGTCCAGTGTTTGGAGGTTCCCAATGTCTCTGTTAATGTTCCATGATGATGCGCTCCATAGCCTTGCAGACCAAGCTTGTCAGGCTTATAGGGCAATAGTTCCCGGGGTCTGTTGTGGCTCCACCTTTGTGGAGTGGAATAACCATTGCTATGCGCCACTCTATGGATATGTAGCCTGTGGAAAGGCTGAGTTTGAACAATGTGTTTAGGTGAGGGGTTAGTTCGTCTTTGAGTTCATGTAGGATGCAGCCTGGGACACCATCTGGTCCCATTGATGCTGTGTTTTTGGCTTTGGAGAGGGCTGTTTTAACCTGAGTGTCTGTGATTTCAGGGACTCTACATTCTTCTGATATGGTTATGGGCCCTTTTGGGGGTGAGAGGGGGGTGAAGTTTGCGCTGAACCTGTCTGCCAGGATGTTGGCGATATCGGTCAGTTCAGTGTATTTTGTGCCATTCTGCACTAACTCTGAGCAGATCTGAGCATTGCGACTTAGATTCTTGACATAGCTAAAGAATGCCTTATGGTTATCTTTGGAGTCCTTGGCAATTTTTTTTTCAAAGCTCGCCTTGGATGATTTTATGAGGGATCGTAGTTTCTTGCTGATACTGATCAGGGATGTCTACCCTTCTTCATATTTTACTCTTTTCTGTACAAGTTTCCTCCTTCTATTGTTTAGCTTGTTTATGGCAGGAGTCCACCAGACTGGTTTCCTTTGGGCATAACTTGTACATTAATGCCCTGCTGGTGAATGTTCACTCTCCAATCAGGGTGCTGATGTACAGTTTGCCCATTCTCTAACAAAAGGTACAGGCATGGTGGGGTTCATAAGCAGGGCACATGCACAGACATAAAACAGAGACAAAGACAGATAGGGGAGGTGCTAAAAACTGAGGAGCGGGAAGGACAGTGGAATTATAGACACACAGACAACAGGAAAACACTGGTGATGGGGAGGATCGGACAACAAACAGAGAAGAACAGGGATACACAATGAAGGAAAACACCAGGATGGAGGCTAAGGCCTGTTGTATTGCACTGCCCATACGATCCCCTGGAGGAGGTCTGACAGCAACCTGATGACCCTCTCCACTAAACCTCACATGAGATGGTGATGGCAGGGACAGATAGTAATGTCTGTGTTAGCTTAAGGATGCCCATTTGTAAGTGACCAATGCAGGTTTCTAGCTGTAGACCTACCAGCTGCCTCACTACATACTGCCTATTGCTAACAGTGTCACTGAAGGAAACAGTGATGCTCCTACTTGTGATGTAGCACCAAAGGTGGCAGGGATGGCTTCCTGTCTGCTTCTCCCCACTGCACCCAGTGTGGAGGTAGGCCAGGAACCAGGTGAAGAGACATAGGAAATGGCTGGGCCTGCCAGGGGGGCACTGAAGAGCAGGAATCCACTATTCACATAGTCCTGATAGATGGTAGAGAAAATGCAAATAAAAATGGAGAAGAATAAAACAAGGAAGAAAACAATTATAAAAATATGACTGTGACAAAGAGAGGGAGGGGACAGAGAAAATAAGCATTAATTAGAAAATGATGTCTATGTAATGGGACCCTTACTGCCGCTTGATCCTCGGTGGCTCAAAGTCCAGGAACCCACAGCCAGGAGCTTAAGTGGCTGTTTCCCCTGACCTAAAACTCAAATGTGAGTTCAGCAACACAGCTGCCTCAGTGGTCAGACGCCATCAACGTCTCACTGTGGAACTGATAAGTGGGAAGGGGAGGGGGGATTTTGAGTCGGGAGAGTGATTGCAAATTAGTGCTTGGTTAGGGTTAGGGAGGGGAGGGGGTTTTAGGTTTAGGGAGTGATTGGGAGTTAGCAATAACTAGGTTAGGGAAGGGAGTAATATTTTAGGATTAGGGAGTGATTGGTAGTTAGCACTAACTAGGTTAGGATTCAGGAAGGAAGCGGTATTTTAGGTTTAGGGAGTGATCAAGAGTTGGCTCAGAGTTAGGATTAGGGAAGGGAAGGGGATTTTTAGGTTTAGGTAGTGACTGAGAATTTTTTTAAGGTCAGGTGGAGTCAGGGGTCTGTGATGAATAGTTAGATTATGGGTAGTCCACAGAAATCGGGGTGGTGGGAGTTACGGCACTTACCAATATGAGCAAGTGGCAGTAGGGAAATGTGTAGGGAGCTAATGGTATGCAAGCACTTGTAGTAAACCTCTATATAACACTGAAGAACTAAATTTATATATCAGCCTATTCCCAGTAACTGCTTACTTGTACTACATTACATAATGTTCCTATGCTCTGATGTGTTGGCAGAAGAAGAGTGAAACAGGTTGCATTCCCTGATATGTGTGTGTGTGTGTGTGTGTGTGTGTGTGTGTGTGTGTGTGTGCGTGCGTGTGTGTGTGTGTGTGTGTGTGTGTGTGTGTGTGTGTGTGTGTGTGTGTGTGTGTGTGTGTGTGTGTGTGTGTAGATGTGCCGTGGGACATGTGGCATGAGTAATGCTGTGCCTATAAAGACCTTTGCTAGCAGTGTGATTCTGCAATCCTCTGTCATAAGATAGATAGATAGATAGATAGATAGATAGATAGATAGATAGATAGATAGATAGATAGATAGATAGATAGATATCAAAGACAAAAACCTCCAGCACTCCAAAAACCGGTTTTGCAAAAAAAGCATCATCAGTGCAAAACCGTTCTGTGATGGTCATGTTGGTCGGAGGTTGTTTCCACTATTTTATTTGTTTATTTATTATTTTTTTCGAGATATTGACGGAATTAAAGGAATTACATTTGAAACTCTGGAGCACTGCAGTG
This sequence comes from Protopterus annectens, assembly GCF_019279795.1. Taxonomy (NCBI): domain Eukaryota; kingdom Metazoa; phylum Chordata; order Ceratodontiformes; family Protopteridae; genus Protopterus; species Protopterus annectens. The sequence goes on from NC_056731.1 coordinate 522,604,056, forward strand.
GTTCATGCACCTGTTTTTGTCTTAATCTATATATATATATATATATCTATATATATCTATCTATCTATATATATATATATATATATATATATATATATATATATAGATATATATATATAGATATATATATATATATATATATATATATATATATATATATATATAGATATATATATATAGATATATATATATATATATATATGTATATATATATATATATATATATATATATATCTAACATTTGTTTACTGGGAAAGTACAACTGGGGCAGAGCCCTGCAGATATGTTTTTGGAATGTGGGAGGAAACCAGAGCACCTGGAGAAAACCCACATGATCACAGGGAAGACATGCACTGCAGACTCTACACAGAAGGCACCCTAGCTGAGTATCAAACCCTCTTTCTGTGAGGTGACAATGCTAACAGCTGCACCACTGCACTACTCATATCTATGTATGTAGCTATATATATATATATATATATATATATATATATATATATATATATATATATATATATATATATATATATATGGGTCTCGTACTGTTCTCTGAACGGCTGTTTCAACGAAACTGAAACAGCCGGGCATACTGTCGCAAAAGTACTTTCATGGAAGTATGCTGAAAAGTAAGGGAAATTGTCGGGGAATGGCTGTTGCTGAGATCATAGTACAGTGGGGATAAGGGAATATTCCCTTTTACCCACTGTAGTGCGATCTAGGAGTGAGAATATAAAAGTGGGGGGTGTGGGGGGTTGCAGGGGGGCTTACCCCCCTGCGTAAACATTAGTTGTGTGTTTTTTTTTTTTTACTTTTTTGAGGGACTTTAGCAAAAGTGCTTTTTCAGTAAAAAGCACTTTCGCTAAAGTGTGTTCAGTAGATGTGGTTTTGGACTTATATATATATATATATATATATATATATATATATATATATATATATATATATATATATATAATAGGTATAAAATTAGAAAGATACTACATATCTTGCACACACACACACACACACACACATATATATATATATATATGATATAAAATTAAAAATATGCTACAAAGCTTGCACATATAGCAGCAATATAACTGAATGAAGGCCCACATAATATTAACCTGCACAATTCTATGTTACATATTCATGATCCCAGGAAATGTTCACTATATATCATGCAAACATTATGCTAGGCAGTATTACCTTTACAGGACCACGGTCAGGTAATGTGCAGACATAAAGCAGATACGTACAATGAACTAAATGCTGTTAAATTACTAAATAGGAAGAAACAATGCACACCTTTACCTGGAAAACCTCTCCAATTACTTTCGATACAGAAAGCTGTTCTGCAAATAGCTTTCTGAGGTAGAACAAAAAAAAACCAGATCGTTAAGTTACTTGCTTAGAATACTTTTATAAATTATGAAAAGCAAAGACTGGGCAGTGAGGGCTAATGACACAATACATCTTGAATGCCCTTTTTCTGACCTCTTTTTGCCACTGGTACAGAAGGTCAGATGGCTCCTTATCAGGTCAGTATAGTGGGGTCTGCACTGCTCACCAGAGTGAGTTACGCCAGTAGCATCACACACTAGTCTGCAGAGCTGAACCAGGCATCCATTTTGTTTTGGGGGTTCTCATAAGAGTCCTCAGTCAGTCACTACCAGTGGTCTCTGTGCTGCAAATAAAGGAAATTCCTGCTTTTCTTGCTGCACCACTGGTGAGTTCTTACAAAACTCAGTATCTTTGGAAATAACGGCCACTTACCAGGTCACTTTCCAAAGATCTATGGCAGTCCACTTACAGTCACTCCCATTCAAGTTTGAGGTACATTACATGCACCATCGAGCACCTAGTTATTGTGAGCTGTTGCTGTGTGACCACTATGAAGTGCACAAACTATTGGCGTGCAAGGATGGTGTTAAAATGTGAACACTGGCACAAAACATGTATAATGGGAGAATGCTGACTAACTATAGCAGTTTTACTCTTTAGTACCTCATTTGGATGCAAAAGTAAACTACATTTCTCCATATTCCCTTAAGGACCATTGACCTGTCAGTACATGCTCATTGCATATTGCATCCTCTAAGTGAGACTTGGCCCATAGTCCTGATCTGTGTAAAAGGCTGTTCAGTAAAATTCATTAGATTATTCCTTATTAGAATAAGGGTCATGCTTAGAAATTTTGAATGTACACCTTGTAAGCCCCTGCAGCTGTCATGGGCTATCATTGGGCTATGAGATATCACTGGAATGCAATCTGCAAGGCTTGTTCACATTTGAAAAACATTTATTTTACTTTAAGCTACTTGTTTGCAATTTAAGTCTGCACCTCAAATGTTTTCCTTACATGCTGCCTTCCCAGCAAATGTTTATTATAATCTGCAGTGTTATTGTGCTAACTGAAACATTTGTTGATGTTGTAACTTACAGGTGCAGTCCCGTAGAGTATTATGAAATGTTCTAATCGCCAGGAAGCTACCTTGCCATACAATTTCTGAGTAGTACTGCAATACAATCCACATGTATTGTGAATTTTGGTCTTGTGAACTTTATATAGTGTAGTAATGGAGACATACATGTCTGAGTTGTGCACTGATTCTCATGTGATGTCATGCACAGGCCTCTAACCTCTCCTCTGGGTAAGCTGTGACCAGGTTACTAATAGTACATTTGACAGCATAACTATACCATGTTGGCCGATTATGTAGCACTTTGTTTTTGGGGGGAATTTAGGAAAAAGGAGCATTTTATGCACATATTACTACTGAATACACCTACATAAGGGAGCACAACAGGACAACAACATGGAGGGAGATGTAAGTCCTGTTTATAGATGTCTGCTTTGCATGTTTGATGCTTGCTGGACTATAGAGGCTGTATGTATTCCTCTGACACAAACTGTAAATGGAGTGCATTCTGCAGCAGTACACCTGTAGGCCTACCTTGAATATGTCTGTCTACCTACATGACAGAATCTGCAGCAGAAAAATACCTTCTCCACCTACTTAGGAAGATACCAACACTGTCAGCAATGTAGTTGTGTCCTCATTAGGGTTCTGTCTGCATGTCAATGTACTGAACTTGTCTGTAGATGTACAGATAGTAGCTGTCCATGGTTAAATCCTATATACTGTCAAATCCAGAGACTAGGGACGGTCAGTCAGTAGCAGTCATAATGGTTGTCAGTACTCAACAGTGGAGTATTATATGAGGCCAGTGCCTGTGGCCACAGAATTCAGGCTTCAAATGGCATCAGTTCACTGGCACTTTTTTTGGTGGGGGCCACACAGTACAAGAAGGACACAAACACTTTCCTTGGTTATGCAGTTTGTCTGTGCTACTGGCCGTAGAGAGAATTATTACTGCATCATACCTGTGACACACAAGGAGACAGTAGATTGTATCAGAGCAAGTATCAGACAGCTACTGATGCGATTCAGAGGGTAGAACATATTAAGCATAAGGTACAAGTCCATTATTATCATCACATAGAGGACAGCCTCATAATTTAATTTCTTCTCTAACAAAAGGGAACATTAAAAGGACTAAGTGACCATGTAAAATGGATTGATAAATTCATGAAAATTTGTCATACCTATATGGTGTTATCGGGTCTATATTAGATAATCGAACTTTCAAAAGTTCGACTGTTATATGGTTGACACCATATGATCAAACTTTTAAATGTTCAAACATCTAATAAAAAAAATAAACTACACAAATGATCTACCTGAATGTTTTAAGCAAGGTGGCAAGCCCCCCCCTGCACTCCCCGCTCTTTAAATATACCAACTCTGAGATCGCACTACAGTGCAAAAAAGGGAAATCTTCCCATTCCGCGCTGTCCATCTCCGATGTCTGTTAAAACTTTCGAACTTTCAAAAATTCGATCATATGGTGTCGACCATATGACAATGGAACTTTGGAAAGTTTGGTTATCTAACATAGACCCGGTGTTATCTGTGCCTTGTGAGAGGTAAAAAATGAGAACAATTATTTTAATTTACTAAAAGTAAGGCTCCAGAACACAGATATGCTTGTTCCTTTTAGGAATAACAAAAATGTGAAGCCAGTTTATTTTGTGGCTAAATACATGCACTTAGCATCTAAGGTAATGAATATAATTATGTAACACTTGCAGGGTTTATTATTAGATGATGAACCGGTTAAAATTCTTCCACGTCTCCCTTGCCTTTCTTCTGCAACTGAATTTAGTTTCAAAGACAGTCTTATCATTAATTATTTTATTTTCTATAATAGGAATATTGAAGATGTTGAGAAAGGAGCGTACCTCTCTGGACGATCTTCAGTCTGTGGCATATGTGACTTCACAGACTGTTTGGAGAATAAATGAATGAAAACTTTTATATAAATTATGAGTTCATTCACATGATTTCTCTTGTTGTTTATAGTATAACTTGTTCATGTGTATTATTTTATATTGGCAAAACTGTCAGGATGGTGCAAGTAGGAATACTACAACTTATCAGAGATTGCAGAAAGGTAAACGTTCGACAGCAGTGCAGCTGAGTATTTTTATATGGTTCATCTGAGAGACTTTTCTTCTGTTAAATTTTAGTGTTGTATACTGTTTACCATAATGCTATATTTACACAAGAATATAAGCATTTACTTTTGAAAATAAAAATGGAAGCTATGCATGTATTGAAATTTCATACACTTATTTCTCGGGGTCTTAATAAAGAATTGCCACATCAAGCATTACACTGAGATTTGATTAACGAGTTATTTGCTGAATCATTTTACAAAGTTAAAATGAGTGTTTGAATGTGGACATCTTTGCTGTATAAAGCTTATTTAAAATAGAATTCCTGTGGCCTTGTCTTGTATTCATTTAATTTCTACTGGATTTATTACCATCTCCCCTAGAAATGAGTATCATTGCATCATGTTTAAAAAAGCCATTCGGCTACCTTTCCAACAGTGTGCCAACCTTTTTGGATCCCAACTCCACAATTACTCAAAGAATACTTCTGTCCTTCCTTTACTTCTACCCTCTTCAGCAACCCCCTATTTGCTATCTAAGAAGCCTTAACCACTCTGGTCCACTTCTACAATGTCCCAGAACCAGACTTCTTTGCACTAACCATGCCTTCTCCATCCTAAGCCCCAAACTCTGGAAATCCCTCCCTGATAATCTTAAACAGCTTGCCTCATACCCATCATTTCATGCTCATGTTAAAGGAGCTTTCCCGCTAGACACATCACCTAATCCCCCACTCTACCCTTCACCAGTCAGGCACATTTGTCTTCCTCTCATTATTTTCACTACACTAACATGTGACATGTGCACTTTGTTGTTAGTATCACTGTTATTGATTTATTTGTATATTGCTGTGTATAAAAATATCTAAAAATCTCTAAATAGTCCCAGAGTGGTGTTAAAATGTAGGAACCACCAAACCATGATGAAATAAACATGTTTTTTGAGTCTGTGGGTGCGGTTGTCTTTTAAGAAGGATCATTGAAAGGAAGAGGATTATTTTTGAACCAGACCCTAATATGATGAGCACAATTTGTTTTGTTTTTTTTTTTTGAATAAAGCTGATCAGTTGTGTGACTACAAATTTCTACATCTTGACTTTTTTCCCTTTAGTACACTTGTGTGTGTTTTTATTAGTTACTTTACAGTGTACAGTACATATTTTTCTTATTTGGTTATTTGTGTGGTGGGTGGTGCCTTGAGGCTAGAGTCCCAGGAATTGGTTGGAGACAACTGCTCCTTGAGTGCCACTATATCTGGTGACATGGATTTTGTGAGGATCAGGGGAGATTTAACCTAACTCACTGGATTATTGACTCAGTTCATTAGACACGTGTCATCTGCAAGTCAATTGCCTTCTGATGAGGGGACTCTTGTCAGTCATAAGGTGACAAGAACAGAGGTGAACTGTGAGGTCAACACTGGTGTTGTTAGGAATGGAACATCCCAGGTTTCAGTTGTACTACAACATGACCAGCACAAAGGCTTGACTATGCATGACAACGAAGCATAATGTTTATCATTAGAAGTGAACAGCATCGTGCTTACAACGCAGAGTGCATTTTCTTGTGATTTTGATTTTTCAGACAGCATGCAACCATCGCTGAAAGGAATTTGGTTATTTTTAAAGCAGACCATAATATGATGAGCATGAATTGTTGTTTGGAATAAAGCCAATCAGTCGTGTGACTATGAATTTCTACATCTTCATTTTCTCCACCTTAGCCCTCTGTGTGAATTTCTATTAGTTATTTTACAGTACACAGTGCCTGTGTTTCTTATATCGTAATACTTTTGTTAACCTGCTTATCTGCTGCCATTTATATTTGTCTGGCTGAGACTGAAATAGGTTCTTTTGGATCAGTACCCTTCCCCAGTTACCAAATTGAATAAATAAATAAATGATGCATATTAATCAGTCTCTACCCACTTTGCACTAGATGGTCTCCTTCCTGTTTTTCTTCTTACTTCAAACAAAGAACATCCACAGTGACTGTTGGCAATCGCTCCGTTTCTCTTCAAAGAGTGGTACATTCCAGGCAAGGGTTCCATCAGGATATGTCATGAGTCCCCAGCAGTTTTACATACTTATAAACTTCTTACTAACAGATATACTTTAAAGCAAGGACATCACGTAGTTAGAAACTTTGGGTTATTATACTTTAGAGCAAGGACGTCATATGGTTAAAGATTCTGTGTGTGCACAAACTCCCCACACTTCTGGAAGACCCACTAAGGAATGCTACCTGGAACATTTGTTAATAATTTGCTGGCAGAACTAATTAAATTAGATTGGGGTCTGCAGTCCCCAGAAGACATGGGGTTTAGATTATCCACTTTACATTTTAGGTCATTGTCCAACCTTTTTAAACCATGTATGTGATGTATGTGATGTGCTTGTAAAAAGAGTAAACAGGGCCTTACATCTTGTTTTAAAGGCCTCAGTGTCATGCCATTGATATCTCCATATAGACAATAAGGAAGTATAGGGCTGTGCTGAATTAGTTGATACAAATACAATTTTCTTTAATACTAGGGGAAATAATAAAAGATTATTCTTATGAATCAACCTTCTTTATCTTCACAGTCTGAGATGCTATTAACACCTCCAGTACTGAGCATTTTCAGAAGGACTCTTACAAAACTACTGGTAGTTTTGCCTATTTTTGATTATTTTGTATAAATGCTTTTATCTTCAAAAAGGTTTAAAATCTCATGCAATTTTCTGGGCAGATTACTGGCATAATCATCTGTAAAATGCCATTAGACAACACTACTACCCTGAAAAGCAACAGGCCAGCTACATCTCGAGTGTTAATGAAAAAATGCAATATTTTGGTCCTTACATAAAGATATACTATCACTTTTATATAAAAATAGAAGGATAGATAAATGGATATTACTTTTTACATAAAGTCATTAAAATCAATGTTTGATAGTCTTTTTGATAGTTCTTTGGAAGATAAGTGATAACTGTACTTTTATCATCATCTGATTGTTCTACAAATGTTGCCGTATGTCAGTTTCTGACGACCATTTCGACCTGAATTTGATTCTACTTATGAGTGCCAATATGTCTGTTGTTTCAGTATATTATAAGATGATCTTTTGAACAAGACAGGTTGGTGCTCAGCTATATGTAGCATACTATGTGAGTGGACAACAGAGTTAAGCTAAGTCAACTTGTGCCCTGGGCAGTCCCCAGACATCCCAAAAACGAACAGCAAAAAAAGAGGTCTTCCAAAGTTAAGGACCAAAAAACTCTCATAAAGTACTTAAAATGTACATTGAGCTAGTAAATTCCTTCATTTAATGAGTCCATGGTACTTCACTCAAACCTCATTGTCAACCGTTGATCACACCCCTAACAGTTTGCACCTATGTCAGTACCCCCTACCCTACCATAGTCATGGTTCTGGTGCACAGTACTCGTGGCCAACATTTCAGATACATAGGAGTCATTCACATGTGTCAGAAATGGATTCTCCTACACCTTTCAAATGACAGAAATATCAGTTTTCATAGAAGAAATTGTAACAATAAATTCATATGAACACAGTAATGATATACGTTTATCATCCTGAAAAATATGACAAATGGATATGCTTGTTGGGAACTGAATGGCAAATGTTAGGCAATACAAAAGGCCATGTAAGCCTACTTGGGTTACTTAGGAATATAGTCCACACTCCTACGGTACACGCTCAGTTGATGATTTCCTATACAAAGAACCACATGTACGGAGGTCTGTCTTCACACACTGCATGAGTCTATATTGGGGGGGGGTGTTCTTGTATAAATCCTATGACCCAAAATGTTTTCCCTAAAGAAATATATATAAATTTTAGTCCCAATGAAATGATAAACGAATACTTGCTTATTCCTAACACTAGTTTCACTTGCAAATTAATGACAAGTAATTTTATCCCTCCCTTGAAAACCAGCTACAATGCAGAATTTCTGTATATAAAGGCAGAATGGTTTACTATGAATATTGTGAATGGAGATTCTTCACAGATGGAACACTCAAAATTTGGATTTTCGAATGTCCATCTTACGAACCTCTCCATATCAAAAGTTCATATCAGTGAATGCACTGTGTAGATCGCTGTACAGTGTACCATGCAGTTTGTGTAATTCATCCCTTTCCTCACTGCAGTGTGATCTCGAAGTTGGAATATATAATTTGCAGGGGGTGTGGGGGGTGCAGGGAGCTTCCCCCCTTTCAAAAACATAAAGTGTAGTGTTATTCAGTACATTAGTACTGCTGACAAAAAGAACTGTTGTTTCTTTTGTGATGCATACAGGGAAACGGTATGTCGATTCATGCCGAAGCGACATTACCAGGTTATGTTCAACATTTACACTCTCGTAAATGTCAAATTTCGAGTAAACAAGTCGATGTTTCAACTCAAAATAGAACTGATCGTAGGCATTATAATAGCAAACCAGGTAGAATATGTATATTTGATGTGAAATGATCCTAAAGAAGTTTGCAGTAAGGATGCTGTGAAAACATAATAATAATACACTCAGAAAGGAAAAGCATAGGATGTGGTTTGTAAAATATCACAGTTTCAGCCATTTTTACTCCCAGCCTGCCACAGTAAAATATGTCCATTTTGTTATGGTACACTACATTACTTTTGCTCTTAAGAAATAATATAATATGCACACCGAAGAAAATCTGTGCTGATAGTTTATTCAGACAAACAAATAATCAACATCCCACATATGTACATGTGTGCATGTTCTCTCTGTCTCTCACTCACACACACACACACACACACACACACACACACACACACACACACACACACATGACACAGCTACTGCCAAACTGTTTCTACCCCTAGCTCAGCTGGGAGTGGAACAATCTGACAAGGGTAATTAACAATAAAACTGAGAAACCATTGAGTAATTTGTCTATACTTATTTTAGTGCCATAGTTCATGCCAGACTTTTTGCTGTTCAAGCTTCTGGCATTGTGCAGTACTACATTAATGTTATTCAAATTAGAATTTCCTATGAGGTTATGTGCATGAACTTTGTCAATAAGGCACTAAAGTGCAGCAAAGAGTTTAATTAGTAAAAAACTATGAGAAAAGACCTGTAGCCCATCCATAGTAAAGCAGGAGGGTTTGTTAATCAGCTCAGCCCAGTCAGACACCTACTGGATCCCTGTGGAATGACAGCGGTTAAATAGCCAAAGTTGACACCAATTATTTTATCTTTGACCTGAAGCATCATTCTCATTGATGACAGAATACTGCTCGGCACCAAAACGTTGCCTTTTTTTTTTTGGAGACACAGAATAAGTGCTCAGCAGTGTCTGTCTATATCTTGTCCAGTGTGGAGTGCACTCAACATAGACAGCAGCAAAGTCATACTCAGATCTGGAACAATGAACAAACACTCTCCTTGGACATTCATGTATTGGTCAGTCTAACTATAGAGTCACTAGCAACAAGGACCTTCTGACTCTCAACAGGCCAATCAAATTTTAGGAAAGCCAGCTTGCAATTTTGGTAATTCATAATAGAGACATGTGTGAGAGTAGTTGTTGCTAGAAATCTAAATAACTGAATGTCCCAGAATTGCTATATGGGGGGCTGGGGAGTCTATGCAGAGATTTTTAACCATCTTACATAGTGGTGGAGTATTGTGCTGCTGTATACTGACACCAGGTTTTGTCAAGAGATAAGCCTCCAACCCAAGTATTTACGTCATTTGTGTATGGAAACATAATGGTCAAGACATCAAGAGTTGGCAATGAACATGAAACAGTTACCAAATTACTGATAGCGTTAGCAGACTGGCAATGGAAAAGGTAGGAGCAAGTCATGAATCAATGATGATAGAAGAAATTTTGATTTTTGTTGGAGGTTTTACTGGGAGAATTAATCAAGGGTTGCAATGAATGAGAAATAGTAAGGAGTCACCAATTGGCTACGACCTGGCAACTACTAGTACTGGTCTCACTGTAGCTGCACATAGCTAGGAATCTATTCACAGGTAAGTACTAGGCTAACTATCCTTGTGGGCCATTTTAAGCCTAACCGATTTCCTTTTCAAAGGTGACAAATCCAACTCTGTACCTTGTGTTAGGTAAAATACCTTAACCATTATACCAAACACCCATAAAGAATCAAACCTTGTACCTTGTGTCTATGAGGTAATCAGCTAAATCATCATGCTAATCTCAACCCCAATCAATGACCTCTGCACCTACTCTCACCAATAGTAAGACACGAACATTAATCCCAATCCGCTGCCTGAGAAGCATCTCTCAGGCTGTCTTGCACTCAGTAATTTTATCCCAGATGTCGCAGGTCTCTATAGGCTTGTTGCATTCTTATCTTGGTAGATGCATTGGGTAGCACATTCAATAGCGCATCACAATAATGCTAAGCTGCAAAGTGGTCTGAAATTTAAACTGAAGAAGGTTCCCACCAAAACAGAAACCAGCCCAATCAGGAAAGTTGCACATATATTAATTACTTAGTCAAACATAATCCTTTTCTTTCCATTAGCAAACAATAATAATCCTCTCAGACTGGCACTTTCAATGCAGTTTCCAGGTTATCTAGTGACAGGTAATCTCCAGGAAGACCAGTAACCAACTCCTTGCTACCCTTATACTTGTCAGGATCACCATAGTAATACTAATCTCAAGCTGGTTACTGAGAAGCAGTTTGGACATTCTCTAGTGGTCAATAGTCTCATCCCAGGTATTACAGCTTTTAAATGTAAGCTGGGAAAGGCAGTTAGTGATGTAGGTACTGCAGTAGATACCTATCAGGTGTGAAGATATGAAAAGACGGGCCTCCTACTATGATCTTGTAACTCAGCAGTATGTGCAGATGAGATAAGAATGGAAAGTCAAATTTATATAAGGGGCAGGTTACTAAAGAGCCAGTTGGATTAAAAGTACAAGGACAGGCTGGGCAAAAAATCAGAATGGTCTCAAAGTAGCTTATCTGGCCATACAGATTAAACCTTGTCCTGCTCTGCTTGTGTCAAATGAAAATTCTGCTTCTCAGCTCTTCCCACACTTCAGAGAGTTAAACGCTTAGTAGTCCAAAAATACAGCAGAGATGCTTGTTAAATGAACCTAATTAAGAACATTTTAAGAGGCCAAGAAAAACACATTTAAAATAACAACAAATCTGAATCAAAATCAAACTACAATAAAACAAGAACAAAAGATTAGAAACAATCCAAGTATACAAACTATAAACAAACTTTTCAGCTCCTCTCACTGTTACGTAAAATTAATTTCTTTGAAGTTTGAGTATGCATCACAAATGTTTGGCAACTAGACCCAACAAAGAGCATTATTTTAAAACTCCAAGAAGAAACACATTTAAAGTAAAACAACAAATTTAAAGTAAAACACACTGCAATAAAACCGGTCCAAAAACTAGAAAACAATGTAACTATGCAAACTGTAAAACTAGAAATCCAAATGATCACAAAACGGGTCTACCTGACTTTGTCGAAATCTCAGATTATCGAATCCCATTTTGTCAATGCTCAAAATATTCAACCTCACTTCATCAAAGCAGGGGAACATCAAAGATCTTACCAGGATAAATATCCTGTTGTGTGAGACAGTGAACTTTGCCCTTTTCCCAAATGTAGTCCAATCTTGGAGTTGGTATATTTAGTTAGGTAGGGTGTGGGGGGCATAGCCCCCCACCTGGGTTGGTTAGGGATGGTGCTGTTTGGGTTTTTTGGGAGGTAACTAGTTACTTACACTGGGTGGATCTTCATTGCCCTGCTCATTTGATGATGTGGGATTTTGATATTTTCACTGTCGACAAATTTGGATTTGATAATAAGGGATTTTGATGAACTGAGGTAAATCCCACAAAACAACTTTACTTGACAGCTTAAAAAGATATGATGGAGTGTTGTGAGATAACAAGCGGTGGCTTTAGTATGAAGTATGCCCATTCACTGATGACCGATCCAACATTTTCAGTAGGTTTGAAGGAAGGAAACGTACTCTCTGTCTCATGTAGTCCCACCATCTGTGGGTTATTTCCCTTCTATTTTGTTAAGGTCATCATGCCTGGAGTCATCTATTTCTGCTTTATAATGACTAAGCTTTGATCTATCTCTGTCTCTGTCTCTGTCTCTGTCTCTCTCTCTCTCTGCTGTGTTAAATAAACCTTTGGTATCAGATCCCTATCCAGTTTATCTTCTAGCATATACGATGGATACACTGGGCTGAATTCAGGACAGCACATTGTTGAGCTGCATACCTCTCAACTGTCCAGAGTTTTGCAGAATATCCAGATTTTTGCCTCATATTTTTGGCCTGTTCTTCATAAAACATGGGTTTTTCTGGAAAATCACTGGGATGATCTGAGGATTGAAGTCACTAAATAATGACATATATTTGAATTTCAGACTTCTTATCCTTCAGAAAAATGAATGCTAAAACAAATCCTGTTATTCAATCAGCTTTCTGAGTTTATAAAAAGAATATTTAAAATGTGGCCCTAATTTTGGGCCTTTGCCCCCCCCCCCCTTATGTCAGCATTTGTTCAGATTTCTTGCACTAAAAGGTTGAGAGGTATGTTGAGCTGTCATACTGAGAAATGACTTGTGGCCAAGTTGGCATAAGTCAAAGCTGACTGAGCACACAACATTTCAGCTAAGCGAGCATCTCAGACTCAAAAATGCTAAACCACCTGACCATCAAGTTGTCAAAACTGAAGAAAAGGTTGAAATTAACAGTGTAGAGCAGCCATGAATAAACCAATGACAATGTGTTAAAATGTTAGCCTTTTTGAAAGCTTTGCTTTCCCTTGCTTTATCCTGGAAAGTTTAACATATTTTACTGAATTAAGTAAGCAACATATTTTGTAGTTATTAGCATATTTGGTACACAAAGGCCATTTCCTAGCTTTATCTCTAAAAAGTATATTCTGTAAAGGAATAACCCCACCACAAACCCCTGTGTGATTCCTCTGGTAACATCATTGGGTAAGGCAGGAAAGACTCATATCCAGAATTGCATCCTTTTGACTGAATTGCATATTACTCATTAACGCATTAAATGCTGATTGATATTTAATGATTTTAATTTGTCCATTATTCAAAATAAAATTGGAAATGTGTCAATTTCTTACAAGGTTGTTCTGCTGACGAAAGTAGTTTTAGTTTCAGTTTTACTCAAGAATGTATTTCAGTTTCCTTTGTATCTGAATCTGTGAACGTAAATATATATGAATTCAAAATAATCATTGCTGCAGCAGAACCATTGCAAAAAAGGAGATCTCACTACTTCAGACTTTATATTCTTCCTTACTTAATAAGACTTATTTAGAAGGAAACATTTTGAAATTGAAATTTCCAATACATCACATTAAAGGAATCATTTAAGCTACTCAAACCCACATAAGAATATGCAGGCTACCCACACATATATGCAATTTTTTTTTTTAAAATCTTGTATGGTGCGAATTCAGAGGATTCTGTTGTACAGCACTATTTTAAAACTAGAAGTCCGCAAGTGTGATTTCTCCAGTTTTTCTGGGGTATTTGACATTATAAGTGGTATGATATGCTGTTGTATTCAGGCATAAGATATTGCACAATATTCTCTGCATTACTTAATATTTTCAAATATGGCTCTAAATGTGAATAAAATAGAAATAACTCCAGTACTAACAAATGTGGTAAATGAGTTCCTTCAGTCTTAATTTTTTTTAAACTGCTTTCAGTGTCTTGTTCTAATAATGCCATCTCATTTTCCTGCATCTTAAAATGTAAAAAACATTTGGATTGAACAAGCAACTAAAACAAATTAGACATGAATGGCAAAAGACTGATGAGAAATAATCTTGTTTTAGATGGGAATCATAAAGTTAATTTTTCCATTGTCATATGTGTTTGAAACAGTTCTTGTGGTCAAGTAAGCACTGGTTGATGTTACAAATCATTACTCACAGTCATATGAGTTGCAAATCAGTGTGTCCTGTTTATTATAGAAAGTTATTGCTGGTGCTGTTTGTGTTGCAGCACAGGCATTGCTTCACTGTCTGTTGAACATTTCCTCTTTTAACATGATTGTGCAACTGTGGATTTGTTACATATAAGTAAAAGCATGTGTGTGTGTGTGTGTGTGTGTGTGTGTGTGTACGTGTGTGTGTGTGCGTATGTGTATGTGTGTGTGTGTGTGTGTGTGTGTGTGTGTGTGTGTGTGTGTGTGTGTGTGTGTGTGTGCATGTGTGTGCATATGTGTGTGTGCGCGTGTGCGTGTATGTGTGTGTGTGCGTGTGTGTGTGTGTGTGTGTGTGTGTGTGTGTGTGTGTGTGTGTGTGTGTGTGTGGAGGAGGCAAAGACCTCTGTATAAGGTATGCAGGGTGGGGTGGGAGGTTGTTTCTCTTCAAAAAAACTCTTGCATGTTTTGTCTAGATGAAGATGCAATGAGTTATGTTTTTCCAGTTGTAGCATTGTTGGCATGCATACCTCTCAGTTGTCACTGATTTTGCCTTTTATTTTTGGTCTGTTCCTCCTAACATTTATTGTTTTCTAGCAAATTGTTGAGGATTGCAACATCTAAATAATGACAGATATTTGAGTTTTAGACTCCATAACCTTCAGAAAATGTATGCCAATGCAAAATATGTTGTTCTATTTATTTAAAATTTGTCCCTGATTTTATAAGTTCCTAGGTAAGTACTAGCTGGTTTCCCTTGTGGGCCATTTTAAGCTTAGCCAATTTCCATTTTTGTGCTGGAATTAACCTATCCCATTTGGTATTAGATTGGTCTTACCTATCCCATGGTTGATACTTATATATTACCCAAGTGAGAAAAACTGGGATCAAATCATAGATAATTTGAGGTGATCCTTGTACTGGATAAAGCACTTATGGGCTGCCTTTGCCCATTAGTAGCACAGGGGACAGTCCCTGGGGTAAATTTTCTGTTTTCCATCCCTTGATCCAAGCTGCACTTGAATGTGGACAGGGAAAAGCTTTGTTTTAAGTGGATGGGATGTCTGTTCCAGAGCAGTGGTATCCTCTGCAAGATACACCTGTCCCTCCAAACTGTTTTATTTTTGCTGCAGAAGAGGTTTACACCGAATATTTCCAATGCCATTTGGCTTGTTGATGTGCAGCAAATCCATCAATACTAGGTCAGAAGATGTCTTGTTTGCCAGACACCGGTCTGCAGGATACTGAGTATAGTGACAGGGCACTGAGTTGCCTCATGTAGGACTTACTGTTTAGGTCTTGTATCCTTATAATAAGGTATCTCTGTCGGTGTTCCAGCTGTTGCATGTGTCTTGCCAGATACATGCTAAAGGGGGCATTATAGTCAATGATTAGCCTTATGAAGGTTGAGTAAAGGGAGACAGTGACATCCCAAAATCTAGACACAATCTGTTTGTTTATAAGCTGTGTGATACAGAAGGATTTTCTTATGACAATGGACATATGTTTGTAGAATGTTAGTTCACTGTCCGCATAAGTTTTCAAATCCCAAACAACTATGTCAGTTCTTAGGGGCGTATTGTCAAAATGGTAGTTCACTGGTGTAGATGACATCTCAAAGGATATGATAATACATTTTTTGCATTTAGCTTTAGTCCATGATTTGGAATCAGTAATTTATTTGGGCTATACCTTTCTGCAGGATGCTAATACATTTGGGGATTCAATGACTGCTCATAGCCTGCAGCCATCTGCACACTTCGTCAGCTAGAGCTCTTTGGTATTGGCTTTCACTTCAGAGACATAGATGCCAAGCATAGAGCCCTGGGGGGACTCCACTGATGACTGGTCTCTTTGTGGAAGTAACTTCCCCATTTTGATTTCCTACATCCGATCTGTAAACCAGTCGGCAAACTAGTGGGTGACATATGGGTTTATTCACAATTTATTTAGCTTTTTTACTATGCTTGAGTGGAGGATTGGGGATTGTGTCAAAGGCTTTGGCCAGACTGAGGTATATGATATGTACCATTTTTCTTTCATCCATTGCTTAGGTGATCTTTTCAAAAAAGTCAACCAGTTTGAGTAAGAATCACTTGCCCTTTATGAATACAAATTGAGATGGATCTAGTGTTTGGCAGTTCCTTATGTCCTTGTTAGTTAGTTACATATTTCTATAGCTTTGCATATGAGGCTGTTAAGACATATAGGTCTGTAATTGCCTGGATCTGTGGTAGGTCATCCCTTATGCATTGGCATGACTGTAGCTGTTCTCTATTCACTTGATTTAAACCTGTATGGAGCCTGAGACTGACCAGTGTTGTTAGGGTTTAAATGAACTGTGCTTCATGTTATTTAAGATGCATCCATGTATATTGTCAGAACCAATCAATGCAGTATTTTTAGCTTTTGATAGTGCTTTTAGCCCTTGGTCTTGTGTAATAGCTGGGGGCAAGTCATTTGCATGTATATCTTATGAGACAGACTGAAGGCAGACAGGAGTAAAGTTATAGCTAAATGTATTGTCCAGTAGGTTCACTATACTGTATCTTCAGCCTCAGTGTGGGTAACATCATTCACAATCAGCTCAGAGCATTGCTGCTTTGTGCTTTTAAGATTACGAACATAACTAATAAAGGCCCTGTGACTACCTTTTGCTTGGGAAGCTATTTTAGCCTCAAACTTGGCTTTGGTGGATTTTATTAAGCTCCTGACTTGTAGTTATTTATTTATTTATTTATTTATTTATTGTTGTTTACCAGAGTAGTGCCCTGATCTCAATGGACCATTTGCAGACACAGCCCAGGTGAATAGGATCACATAAGAAATTAACAAAACATATTTACAGATACAAGGATATGCTAAAAAAAAAAAAAAAAAAGAAACAAATATCCAAATATATGCACATATTTAGAGATGCAAATATACGTAACAACATTTCATTCAAAAAACAGTTAACAATGTCATAACATGGAAGGGAAAAAATGGAATTACGCTTATGAGAGCGTTATGGATAAGATGTAGTCATAATGACTGAGATGGCTTATGTTGCAGAGATAACAGCATATCATTATATAGAGATATGAAGACATTAGAAGAGGCAAGTGAGAATATTTGTAAGAAAGTATACCATGGGCAGAAGACAGAGAAATGTGTGAGAGGCATGCAGAGGGGAGAGGAGTAGAAAGCAGAAGTGTGAGAGAGATGGAAAGAGAGGAGGGAAGTAAGATGAATGGGAAACAGTAAGTAAGGGGGTGACAGGATGAGATAAGGAAGGATGAAACAGGGAGTCGATTGTTTATTTTAGTTATCAGGGTTCAATCAATCTGGGAATTACTCTTCTTACTTTTTGTCAAAATTATCTTCCTTTTATTGTAAAGCTTGTTTATGTTATGCTTCCACCATGAGGTTTGTTTCTGGGGATTGTCCTGTGCTTGCTACTACGGGGTACAGCTGCAGATATGCAGCTGTTTAGATGCTGGTATAGTGTGGTGGTGTATGTTTCCACATACTCAGTGGAGCTAACTCTGTTTGGTGGGGATATGAGGCTTCCAGTGTATCACTTAGGAGTAGAGAAATGTCTAAATGTACCTTGTGTGGAAGGGATCTCTGATTTCAATTTTATTTTGAAGGAGATTGCTTTATGGTCAGGCCTAACAAATGATGAAGATACGTAAAGGATGGTAAAAGATAACCCCATATTAGAATCACCAAACACTGAGCAACACAGGAACAATGATGATGGACTGAATGTGAATAACTGCTCGTATGACAAGGATGTAGACACGATTTATTCAATGACAAACACAGCAACAACTCCTGGTTTAGCGCTTTCGACTGTGCAACAGTCTTCCTCAGAACAATAAAATGTAATAACCATTTCATTTATATACACTTCCCTTAATTACATAATGATATAATTACTTTAACAGTCTGCCAAAAAAATTAAAGAGACATTTCATTATTTCCACATATGATATAAACTTTCCCTATATATATGGTACATGATTCTATAATATGAACTACCAACTAAATGTTCTACACTAAAAAATAATATTAATTTAAAAACTCTAAAATTTATGCATGTTAATATAATTACTATTATGAATATAATAATATAGATAAGTATATATATATGTTAAAATACTAACAACAATGAATAAAGACAAAACTAACTTCACAAGAATGTATATGTGCAAATAGTGTGTATGAATAGATATAATGACTCATCACAGATGCAAACTACTACAATACTGCCTATATGGGTACTGACATACCTAATTGTACTAATGGCAATATTGTAAATGATGTACTATGCTAAAGCTAGAAATGGTTTGATACTAATGAAGTCATTTAAGCCCGGTGGTCTCGTAGAGTCAGTTAAAATTTGCCATTTGCTCTCGTATTGTGCCAATCTCATTTTCCAGTTTCCTCCAAAAGGTACATCAGTCACCTGATCAATAATTGAGAATACGAATCTGTGGTCTTCGCCCTTATCTAGGATGTGTCTATATAACGCATTTTTTGTATCACATTTGCCTATTTTATATAGGTGTTCGTAAATGCGCTTTTTCAGCTGTCTTTCTGTCTTACCTATATAATGTGCATTACATTTTGTACATATAGCAATATAGACCACCTGCTTAGTATTGCAATTTCCTGTCCTACATTTAATAATGGTATGACAAATATCATCCAACTTAATTACCTTATCCGAGTTGATATACTTACATTGATGGCACCTTCCACATTTGGATGTGCCTTTAAATATATCATTTACTTGTTTGTTGTAACTAGCTCTTTCCAATAAATTTTTCATGTTGGGAGCTGTCTTATATACAGATCTTGGTTTTGTTCCTAATATTTGTTCTAAGTCCATTGTGGTTAATGTCTTCCAATATCTTTCTAAAATTTCCTTTATAATATATGTACTAGGAGTATATGTGAGTATACAAGCCCTTCCATTTATATCTTTATCCAAGCATATCTGTTTCTCCAATTTATAACAACCTAATAAAGGTTTGTATTTGATTCCCCACTCCTTATGTACATAACTAATGACATCCACAACCATCCTTTCTGGGTAAGCTCTGCTAATAAACAAATCCCTAATGACGTTGAGTTCATTATCCAAAATTTGTTTATTAGATGACATTCTCGCTGCACGTATGCATTGTCCTTTGATCACATTTTTGAATACGTATGGAGGGTGATTACTACTATAATGAACATAATCATTCGAAAATGTAGGTTTCCTATAAATTCTTGATGTAAAGCCTTGTGCATCATGGCTCAGTAGTACATCCAAGTATGAAATTTCTTTAAAACTATAATCATAAGTGAATTTTAGAAAATCTACAGTATTATTTAGAAACACCATGAATTTGTGTAATCTTTCCACTGATGCATTCCACAAAATAAAAATGTCATCCAAATATCTGACATATAATGCAATATCTTGGAAAAATTCACTCTTAAACACATGTTCGGATTCCCAATCCGCCATCACCAAATTTGCAAAAATGGGGGCGCAGGCTGCTCCCATGGCCACTCCCTTTGTCTAAAAAACTCTCCTTGAAATGAAATGTAATTGTAGTCTAGAACTAGTGACATCATATCACAAATTAGACAAACTTTATCCCATGAAAAATCAGTATACTTTTTCAAACTCCTTTCAAAGCATTCTAAGCCCTCCTCCTTCGGAATGCTAGAAAATAGATCAATGACATCAACGGTGAGGTATATCAAATTTCGACTCCATTTATCATTAGTTATTTCACCCAAAAACCTCCAAGAGTCCTTGATTATATGAGGGATGTTATCATAAACTTTCTTGAGCCATCTGTCAATCAATTTCCCAATATTAAAAGTTTTGGACCTAGATCCTGACACAATAGGTCGAAAAGGTGGATGCTCAATAGATTTATGCACTTTGGGTATACCAACCATCTTTGCCAATACCGGGTGATCTATTTTCAAAAAAGAATATGTATCATTGGATATCCTGTTGTCAATGAGATACTCTTCTATTATTAAATCAATACACTTATGTCCTATATTGATTTGGTTCAATGAAATATTTTCATAATTCCCTGAGTTATATAAAATATTGTGTATATCTTGATAGTATTCATCAGTGTAAAATATCATGGCTCCACCTCCTTTATCGGGTTTCATTACCCTGATTTCTCTATTATTTAAGATGTCAGATAAACTTTTTCTTTCCATCAAAGTCAGGTTGTCTGGTATATTATTCCCATGAGTTTTCATCTTGTTATGTGTCCAATAAATATCATTGCAAACTAATTGTTCAAAATTATGTACATGTGGATTAGAGGTGGGTATGTAAGTACTTTTTTTAATGAGATCCGTTCCAGCTATCCCCTTACCCCCTGTATTGTAGTCCTTATTTTTGTCAAATTGTAGAGCTAAATTAAGCTTCCTGCAGTACATTTTAATCTCCTTAATGTTATCTACCAAATTCCATCCTATCATAGGTATAAACTTCATACCTTTACTTAAAAGTTTGGCACAAGAAGTATCTATCTCAATTTCTGTATAGTTAAATACCTTAAAACCTTCATACAATATAATTTTGGGTCTTTGCAAATTAACATTCTCAACTACCTCACTCGGGCAGTTAACCTCAGTCTCCACATTATTATTTAAGAGATCATCTTCCACAGGCATAGCATTTGTACTAGCAAGGGGGGTAATAAATTTAGTCTTTACGGACGAATTCACGTCCTGTACCATTGTTTTTGTACATTCCGTGCTGGGTAGAATCTTCCTCCCTGAAAATTTTCATCCCTAAATGAATTCTTAGATTGTTTCCTCTTTGGTTGGTATTTTTTATGTACTTCTGAAACCTTATAACTCGGCCAAACATAAGCCCTATCATTCTTATATGCCTCTATATCACGTGTCATTTTTCTATTTTTCCTATCCACTATGCTATGCACATTATTGTCTGCATGCGTATATTGCTTCATATACAACTCTTTCCAATACTCATAATCCTTATGCTGAATAATAGTACAATTCATATGTTCCAATTCATCTGCTAATTTAATTAATTTCTCATCTTGATGTTTTATTAATAATTTCATGTAAGCGTATCCAAACCCATCGAACAATTCATTAAAATCCTTGACAACATCAGATGTATAACTGATACCTAAAGGTAACTTAAAAAACCTTAAGCCTTTTGGTACTGTTTTAAGTTTAAGACATTTGGATAAATAGTTACAATCAATTTTGGTGTTCTTAAATGCAACTAATTTTTTACCAAAATCAAAAATTAGTTCCTTCAATGATGTATATGTACATTCCGTATTTAAACGTTTGTCATTAATATTTTCCATTCTTTTTGTCAAAATTATCTTCCTTTTATTGTAAAGCTTGTTTATGTTATGCTTCCACCATGAGGTTTGTTTCTGGGGATTGTCCTGTGCTTGCTACTACGGGGTACAGCTGCAGATATGCAGCTGTTTAGATGCTGGTATAGTGTGGTGGTGTATGTTTCCACATACTCAGTAGAGCTAACTCTGTTTGGTGGGGATATGAGGCTTCCAGTGTATCACTTAGGAGTAGAGAAATGTCTAAAGGTACCTTGTGTGGAAGGGATCTCTGATTTCAATTTTATTTTGAAGGAGATTGCTTTATGGTCAGGCCTAACAAATGATGAAGATACGTAAAGGATGGTAAAAGATAACCCCATATTAGTAATGATAAGATCCAAGATGTTCTCCATTTTTTGCCCTTGTCCTTCATTAGTTTTTGCCCTTCATTAGTTTTTGACCTTGTCCTACATTAGTTTTTTCCTGTGTTCTTCATTAATTTTTGCCTTTGTCTTTCAATAGTTTTTGCCCTTGTCCTTCATTAGTTTTTGCCTTCGTCCTTCGTTATTTTTAAGTTTGTCTGATTCTTGCACTTTCAGGATGTTACTCATCAAACTACAGTGGCACTGTTTGAAATGGGATGAACTAACAGGACTAAAAACTTAAAATCTGCTGTTATACACTGAAGAAAAGAAAATAACCTGCATCTTCAAAACAGGTAAATGCAGATTAAAACTTGTTCCTCTCAGCTCTTTCTGTGGCCAGGCTGAACATATTCAATAAAGATGGGTTTCGATAGTCTCACAAGCTGCTCATGTAAAGGAATTCCAATTTAAAGTGTGAGCTTCCTTCATGAGCCCCCCTTGAAAAATTATATAATGTCTTCTGTTGGTTTCTTGCTGTTACTTGCATTTACATGCATGCATACCACAGTTCATTTAACTATTTATTGTAATCAGCTAGCCTTATTACTGTATTGTACTGAGTACAATAAATACACAAAGTCAACTGTTTCAGTTAATATGCTTTACTATCACATTTCTTTTCATATCTACAAGCTTGCAACACAAATGCTGTCAGCTCTCTATGACAAATACCCAAAGCTTGTTTACTGTTACATTCATATTTATACCAAAAAGTCTATTATTTTTTGTCAGAGTCTGATGTATAACAGTTTTTTCTTTGTATAACAGTTTTCCTTTGTTCCCTTGCCCTTGTTTTTTTTGTAGTTTGATGATCCATGGAAACTCAGTCTTGGATTATCTGAAATGTGGTGTTCCAGCACTATCTGAAACTTGATGCTACATCTCTTTACTTCATTGATGTCCTTCCAGCTGCCATTTGTGCAGTTATTTTTACAGACTTTGTTTCTCAATAACATACTCCTTTACATGGATGCCAAAAATCTAACTAAGCTATATATGCTTACCAGCACACTTACTAATTTTTTTTTTTTGCATTTTATACTATTTCTAAAGTAACCCTTTATATTTCATATCATTATTGCAGCTTTTTATTCAAGCTAACAATGATGCTAGCAGCAGTTTGAAATGACAGTGTATACTAAAATTTTTTCAGTTCCCCATTTTTTTATTTGTTTGAGGAACGGACTAAACTTCAGTTAAAGAAAAGACTGCATTTGTTTATTTACAATCATAACTTGTTGAGTTATTGCAACTCTTTGTAACCTGCAGCATATAAAACAATTCCAAGCTGTCATTATTATGATGACCCCTAAAACTATTAACACAGGATGTATTAACCAATTTAACAATTTGGTCCCAGATGATGACCATCCTCTAAATATGTCCCACTAATTATGGGCAGTGTCAGCTTCTGTTTTTGCCTTTTACTATTAACACTGGGTTATTTGAAACCACACATACAAACTGTGGTGCCACTTTAACAAACCTTTCGAAATTTGAAGGCAATATTATCTATTTACACAATATTTTGTTAAATTTAGATGCATTAGTACTAAATTGCAATGTGTTTATCAAAGATACTTGTAATGACTTACTTCCGTTGTGCTTGTAAATGTACAATCTGTGAGCTATCTTGTTTTACTAGTTTTTATACTTTTAAATCTGCATTTAGTATTTTTAAAACTTGGAAATGTAATACTGAAGTGCAATATTTGGTATTGTTGTCCTCTCATAGTACAAGTGGATGGTATTTTTACCATTTGATTCGTATGAAGTATTGGCCTGTTACGCAAAATGTTAAGTATTGTAACCTATGGTCCTTTCCTTGTATTGTTGTGTTGTTTATACAAATACCCTTTTTCCCCTGTTGAGTTTTTTCTTATTTTTGTGTTGTCTACACACTGTGACATTTTTGCATGATGTCTTCTCTTGTCAGAAATGTTACATTTTTAGGTAATGTACAGCATCTAATAGAACTAGAGCTCTTTACCGAAACGTTTATGTCAGTCTGATTCTTTTTCTACGTTTATGTAGAACCTGACCTTCTTTAGCTAATCATGCTGTTATATTTGTGTTAAATGTTATTCTCCCCCAACGTACATGCTGTATGCTTTTTACAACTAAAATTGTCTTGTGTTCTATTTTGTGTAGCATTTTCCTAAGTTTTATTAATTCCCTATGTGTTTTCAGAATGATGCAAATAAAATGCGATGTCTGTGTTGAATGCTGCGTGCCTTGTCTCGCAGCTGCATTTTTATCTATAGTCCTTGAAGCATGTTTCAGACACTGAACATTCAGCTTATCTTAAGCTGTACCAGAATATATATATGCTAGCAAACAGAAATGAATGTATTTAACTAACTATATTCATTCTACATATATTATATATGCATCTAACTAGCAAATAGATGTGCACATGCATTTATACATTTTTAAACATATTTATCACTGTATACATTCCCTCTGTTTTATTTTAAATCCAAAACTGTCGATATTAGTATGTACTTTTTTAGTCAAGTTATATTGCTACTAACTAGAAACACAATGGGAAACAAAACCTTTAGTTTTGTTTTGATACAGCAAGTTAACACAGTTTAATATTGTCAACACAATGATGAGCACCATTACTATTATAGGTTCATAGGTTCATAGGTAGGTACTAGGCTATTGGCCCAAGGGCCTACGTAAGCCTAGCCAACAAGGTTCCATGTCTAATGCTACCCAAGAAAGTTATTTTCCTGTGCCGCTGTCAAGCAGAAACACAGAAGTGATCCCAGGAGTGTATTTCCTATTTCCCATCCACTCATCAAGATTTTTCTTGAAGAGTGCTAATGAAGAACTTTGCTTGACATAGATGGGTAGCTTGTTCCAGAGTATAGGAAGTCTCTGTGACAAGAATCTATCCCTCCAGCAAGTTCTGTTTATTGTGGTGACAAGGTTTAGGTCCCTAAAGCATGTAACTCAGAGGGATTGGGATTTCTTTAGGTGTAGCATGTCCAACAGATCTGGGCTTGACATAGCTTTATATGTTAGGCAGAGATCACCTCAGAGTAGGCGATATGCTACGGTGTAAAGCTGGAATTTTTTGAGGTGGTCAGTGTAGGTCATTTGCCTGAGGCCAGTAATCCTCTTTGTGAGGTACTTCTGTGGCCTTTCCAGCTGCTGCAGATGTCTTGTGAAGTACATTCCAAAAGGAGCGTTGTACTCTATAATGGGTCTAATGAGTGCTGAGTAAAGGGGAACAATGGCCTCTTTTTTCCTGGATGAGAACCCTTTTATGATGAGGTGTGCCACATAGAAGGACTTCCTGACTACTGTGGTGATGTGACTATCAAAGGAGAGACTACTGTCTACCTGGGTCCCAAGGTCTCTTATCACGCATTCAGTGTTAAGTAGATTGCTGCCTATGTGGTAGTTCATGGGTACAGAGTTTTTACCAAAGGGGATGACACTGCACTTTTTGGCATTGAGCTTGAGGCCATGGCTCTGACACCAGACATCTGTCTCAGTGAGGCCCTTCTGTAGGATGTCCACATCATTTGGTGACTTGACTATGGCTCCTAGTTTGCAGTCATCTGCAAACTTCATTAGCCAGTGGCCTTCTGTGTTACCCTGTACTTCAGAGAAGTAGATATCAAACAGGAGAGGTCCCAGGACGGAACCCCATGGTACTCCACTTGTCACTGCTTTGAGGTCAGATTTGGAGTCTGCAACTTTTACAGTGTGGGTTCTGTCAGTGAGGCAGTTGGCAACCTAGTTTATTGAGTTTAGCTATAATTCCAGAATGGAGAATAGTGTTGAAAGCCTTGGAGAGGTCAAGATAGGCTGTGTGAACCACCTTACCCTCATCCACAGCTTCAGATTCAGGAGGCATGATCTGCCTTTCATAAACCTGAACTGGGTGGGATCCAGAGTTTGGAGGTTACTAATGTCTTTGTTTATGAGTTCCATGATGATACCTTCCATGGCCTTGCAGACCAGGCTCGTCAGGCTAATAGGTCAATAGTTCCCTGGATCAGTGGTGGCTCCCCCTTTGTGGAGTAGGATAACTGTTGCTGTGTGCCATTCAGTGGGCACAAAGCCTGATGCAAGGCTATTATTGAACATGAGGCTTAAGTGGGGAGCCAGTTCATTCTGAAGTTCGTGTAAAACGCAGCCTAGGATGTTGTCCGGTCCCACGGATGCTGTGTTTTTGGCTTTAGAGAGAGTGCAGCTTTTACCTGCATAGTTGTGATTACAGGGATTCTGCATTCTTCCTGTATAGATATGGGCCCTTTAGGGGGTGAGAGGGGGGGTAAAGTTAGCACTGAACCTATCTACCAGGATGTTGGCAATATCAGTTGGTTCTGTAATTTTCATGCCTTTGTGCTGTAACTTAGAGCAGATCTGGGTGTTGCCATCTGGATTCTTGACATAGCTATAGAATGCTTTCTGGTTGTCCTTGGATTTAGTGGCAATGTTGTTTTCGTAGCTAGCTTTGGAGGATCTTATAAGGGATCTCAGCTTCTTACTGAGGCTGACCAGGGAGCTCCTCCACTCATGGGATTTTACTCTCTTTTGCAACAGTTTCTTCCTTCTGTTGTACAGTTTGTTTATGGCAGGGGACCACCAGATTGGCTTCCTTTTTTTGGAGGTTAGCATCTTGGTTCTGACTGGGATAGCACGATCCATGCACTCGTATAAGTGCTTATAGAGTGCATTTGTGTAGGATTCAGCAGTTGTAACTGTATTGTCCATCTGGATGGGTGTCATGAAGTTCACCACTTCTGTCTTAAAAAGCATGAAGTTGGCTTTAGAGAAATTTTTTACTGTGGTTTCCTTAATGGGGGGTGGGGGCAGGATGTGGATATCAAGGGTGATAAGCTTATGGTCAGATCGGACCAATGAGGAGTTGACTTCAGGTGTGGAACACCGGTCACTCATGTTGGTAATGACTAGGTCTTAGATATTGTTGCCCTTGGTGGAGGTGTGGATAAGTTGATCTAGGGCACTGGAGTTTATGAATTCCAGAAAGAAAATAGCTAAGGAGTTGGTACACAAGTAGTTTTCCCAGTTAATGGTGGGTAGTTGAAGTTGCCCATTATTAGAGTGTTTGGTTGAACCCTAATATTTTCCAGTACATCAAGAAAAGAGGAGTGGGAATCCTGGGGCATGGTGGGGGATCTGTAGCAAGCTACAATTTGGATTGCAGTTTTGCCCAGAGTTAGTTGCACTTGGATAACCTTGGATGTATTATGCTGAGCAACTAGCCTGGAGGTGTGGATATCCTTAATGAATATGGACACACCTCCGCCTTTAGTGTTTCGATCCAGGTTACATGGCTGAAAAGTGTGGTATGAGTTATAGCCTGGTAGTACAGGGGTGCTCAATAGAGCCTTGGACCAGGTCTCAGTCACTGCACTGATATCGATGTTCTCCATTTTAAGGAGTGCCTCGAGTGAGTGCATTTTGAGATTTAGACTTTTAGCATTGAGTAGCATTACCCTCAGTTTTTGCTTGCCTGTTCCTGTTATGGTGGTGAATTTGTTATTTTAACCCTGCCTAAAAAAGGCACTTTAGGGCAGCAAGAGCCTTAGCCAGTATCCGGAATCCCAGGGGTGACAGGTGCAGGCCATCTGTGGCAAAACATCGTGGTCTGTCGACCATGTCATCCCAAGCAGACAGATATTGGATCCCCTTAAGATGACACCAGAAGCTTAGCCAATTGCTGAAGTCAGTCATTTTGTCCTTGTACTGCGGTATCATTCTGGGCGATGGCAGAATGCTACTCAGGGCTAGGGTCATACCTGCCTGGGCTACAAGATCGGAGAGCTCTTCCATGTCTCTTTTCATGTAGTCCAGGAAGGTATGTCTCAGGTCATTCACACCAACATGGACAATGACAGAGTCATATTTGTACTTGTTGTGGAGTGATCTGAGTGCATGGGTTATGTGGTGGATCCTGGCACCCAACAGGCAGCTGACAGTAGCCTTCTCCTTGTTTAGCCTGGTGAGTGGGACATCAGTGTGCCTGACTATAGAGTCACCTATGACTAGTGTGTTGGGTATGTTGTTTTGCCTTATTGGCTGTGGTTGAGCGGCACACTGAGTCTGTGGGCTCTGTGTCATTTGGGTTGTGTTGTGGGATGGAGATTGCTTGTGTTTCTGCTTTGGAGGTCTCTGTTGCTTAGACAGATTATTATTGAGTGTTTCCGCAAATGTTTTTGTGTTACTATGTGTGGATTTTGGTGGTGTAGATTTAGTGAGACTATGTGATGAGTGTGGTGTCGTGCAAATGTTTACCTTCTCCTCATGACTGTCAAGTTCAGTCTTGGTTGGAGAGAGCTTTACCTCCAGTTTGGCTAGATAAGTGCATCTCTCACAGGTTGTAGTGTTGGGTGGTAGAAGGAGAGGGTTGTCTGTGTACATGAGGCAATTTCTACATTGCCTCAAAATGCCCAGATTCAAGAGATAGACAGGAGAGAAGACTGGGAGCTGATCCTTGGACATGCCTGAATAAAAAACTATTTTCTTCTAGATAAGTGAGAAAAGTGAGTACAAGAGCTGTTTTTCTCTAAGCAAGTGAGAAAAGTAAGTACAAAAACTGTTTTCCTCTAGATAATGAGGAAGATTGAGTGCTATAGTAATTAGTAGCTTATTTAGTGCTTACAAGTTCTGAACAAGTGCTGAGCAAGAATAAGCAAATTTAAGTGCTAAAACTAAGAACCTGTATCTGCACTAGATGAGTTACAGGACAGAAACAAGTGCAAAAGCAGGCTTTCAAATCAGAAAGAGATGGAAGATTGCCCAAACAGCCAATAACTACAATTTCTGGGCCAGAACCACTCATTCTGTGTTAGATAGGTTACCTAGTGCTTACCACTCCCACTGATAAGCTAGAAGGCTTCCCTCCAACACAGAAAGCTTGGGGGGCTCAGAAGCTTACATACAGTCCTGAATACAGCAAATCTGTATCTGGAACATTAGTTACAGGAAAGGTAGAAAACAGTCTTACAGTTTTCTTTTGTTTTTTTTTTTTTACAGAAAAGTAGCAAAAACAGTAGTAAGAACAATTCACATGCAGTGCAAGCTCACTTGAGTATGTAGCAATATTAGACCAAACACAGTTTAAAAATGCAATTTAATTAAAAGGGACTAAAAGAAAGTGCAAAAAGAGTTTGTTAGGTAGAATGTGGTAAAGAGATGGGACTGGGCGAGTGTCCCAGATCAAATCTACAGTGGGGCAGGCAACTGCAAAAGCCACCAAATTTAAACTACAAACCAAAAATAGGGAGGGTGGGTGGAACAAAACAGTTTCACAAACAGCTCAACTGGTGAACCTGGGAATATTGAGGCAATGTTACAATTGCCTCATGTACACAGACAATCCTCTCCTTCTCCCACAAAACACAAATACATGCGAGAGATGCAACTATACGGCCAAACTGGAGGCTGAGCTCTCTCAACATAGGACTGGCAAGACCAGACAGGAGGAGAAGGTAACCACACACAATACATACCCAGTCACACATGGTACCATCACAACTTCAAATCATACACATACTCACACAAAGACATACTCGGAGTATCTGATATTTACCAAAACAGCAGAGGCCACCAAAGCAGACACCCAAACAACTACCACCTCACGACCCAACACATGCAACACATAGACCACACAGTCAGAGTGTCAAACAGTCACAGCCCTTAAGGCCAAACAAAATGCCAGACACACTTGTCATTGGTGATTCCATAGTCAGACACACTGACGTCCCGCTCACCAGACTGAGTAAGGAGAAGGTCACAGTAAGCTGCCTGTCGGGCGCTAGAATCCGCCACATAACGCAAGCACTCAGGTCTCTCAACAGCAGGTACAAGTACGACTCAGTCATTGTCCACGCTGGTGTCAACGACCGGAGATGTACCTCCTTGGACTACATGAAAAGGGACATCGAGGAGCTCTGATTATGTAGCCCAGGCAGGTATGACCCTGACCTTGAGCAGTATCCTACCTTCACCTAGAATGATGCCACAATACAGTGATAAGATGATCAGCTTTAATAATTGGCTTAAATTCTGGTGTCATTCAAAGGGGATCCAATGTCTGTCTGCCTGGGATGACATGCTGGACAAGCCACGCTGCTTCGCAAGGGACGGCTTGCACCTGTCACACCTGGGCTTCCGGATATTGGCAAAGGCTCTTGCCACCCCCATAGTGCCTTTTTTAGGCAAGGCTCAAATTCTAAACCTACCACCCTAGAACACCAAAAAGGAAAAATCTAAGGGTAATGCTGCTCAATGCCAGAAGTCTCAATCTCAAGATGCACGCACTCGAGGCCCTTCTCAATATGGAGAACATCGATGTCTGTGCTGTGACAGAAACCTGGTTCAAGGCTCCTGAGAGCACCCCAGCACTAACAGGTTTCACCTCATATCATGCGTTCCGGCCCCAAAATCCGGACAACACCAAGAAAGGAGGGTGGGTGTCCATATTCATAAAGGACACCCACACCTCAAGGTTGGTGGCAACGCATGATGCATCGGAGACCATCCAGGTGCAATTAACCATAGGCAAGACTGCTCTGCAATTTGTAGCATGTTACAGGCCACCCTCTCAAACTCAGGAACCTCACATGGCCTTCCTGAAAACATTGGAGGGGATAAATGTATCTCCAAACACCATCATACTAGGTGACTTCAACTACCCTAATATAGACTGGGAACACTACTCAAGCCCGAACACTCTAACCCAAAGATTCCTGGAGTTCATAAACTCAAATGCCATGGAACAACTAGTCACCATCCCCACAAGAGGAGAAAACATACTTGATCTCATAATCACGAACATGGGATCAAAATGTTCAACACCGGAAGTATACCCCTCACTGGTGAGATCAGATCATAAACTAATCTCACTGGAGGTCCTCATCCCGCCCCACCTGAAACAAAAAGACCACAGTGAAAAACTTCTCAAAAGCCGATTTCACACTTCTAAAAACTAGTGTGGTCTCCTTTAAGGCCCCTGAGCCAGTGGTAAACATTACTCAAACCGCTGAATCACTTACAAATGCCTTCTACCAGCACCTACAGGACTGCATGGATCAGGCAATCCCAAACAAAACCAAGACTCTCTGTACCAAAGGCAAGCGTCCAGTCTGGTGGACCCCAGCCATAAACAAGCTCTACAACAAAAGGAGGAAGCTACTACAAGATAGAGCAAAATCCTTGAAAGGTAAGACACCTTTGATCATTATAAGTAAAAAACTAAGAGCTCTCATAAAATCTTCCAAGGCAAATTTTGAGAGAAAAATCGCCAAGGACTCTAAAGACAATCATAAGGCCTTCTTTAGCTATGTTAGAAACCTAGGAGGAAACTCCCAGATATGCTCAGAATTAGTTCAAAATGATGTGAAAATTACTGAACCTACACACATTGCTAACATACTGGCTGACAGGTTCAGTGCAAACTTCCCCCAAAAGGAGAGATATCTATTCCAGAGGATTGTAGCCCCCCAAACATCTCCAACGCCCAGGTGAGAACTGCCCTCACTAAGGCAAAAAACACAGCATCCATGGGACCGGATGGTGTCCCCAGCTGTGTGCTTCATGAACTCAACGAGGAATTAAACCCACAGTTAGGACAGCTGTTTAATCTTAGCCTCACCTGAGGATACGTACCCAAGGAGTGGCGCACGGCGACTGTGGTCCCACTTCATAAGGGCGTTGCCTCCACAGACCCTGGAAATTACCGCCCCATTAGCTTGACAAGCCTTATAGAGGATCATAATGGAACTCATAAATAAAGACATAGGGAACTTGCAGACTTTGGATCCAACCCAGTTTGGCTTTGTCAAAGGCAGATCCTGCCTCTTAAACTTGGTTGACTTTTTCGAGACAGTCACCAAGGCCATTGATGAGGGAAAGGCAGTCCATACAGCCTACCTCGACCTGGCAAAGGCCTTCGACACAATACCCCACTCAGGTATCATCGAAAAACTCATCAGCTTGAATGTAAACCCATACATCACAAGATGGGTTGCAAACTGGCTAAGTGACAGAACCCACAGGGTCAGAGTTGCTGGAGCCATGTCAGACTCAAAGCCTGTTACAAGTGGTGTCCCACAGGGCTCAGTCCTGGGTCCACTCTTGTTCAGCATCTACTTTTCTGAAGTACAAGCAAACACAGGAGGGTTATGGCTGACAAAGTTTGCAGATGACTGCAAACTGGGCGCCATAGTCGAAAACACATCTGACACAGATATCCTCCAGAAGGGCCTCAAAGAAACGGATAACTGGTGCCAGAGCCATGGCCTGAAGTTAAACGCCAAAAAATGCATAGTCATACCCTTCGGGAAAAACAAGGTTACCCCTAGCTACCATATAGGTGGCAATCCACTGAGCACAGAAAAAGTCATCAGGGATCTGGGGACCCAAGTTGACAGTAGCCTTTCGTTTGACACTCATGTTGCTAAAGTAGTTAGGAAAACCTTCTATATTGCCCACCTGATCATGAAGGGATTCACATCTTGATCAAGGGAGGTCATCGTCCCCCTGTACTCATCACTCATTAGACCTATGATTGAGTACAATGCCCCGTTCGGAATGTATCTGACCAGACACCTGCTGCAGCTTGAAAGGCCCCAAAAGTTCCTCACCAAAAGGATAAAGGGTCTCAAAAATATGTCTTATGCTGCCCGACTGAAAGAACTCCAGCTCTATTCAGTCTCATACCGCTTGCTCAGAGGTGACCTGTGCCTGACATATAAGGCCATGTCAAACCCAGATTTGATGAATATGCTTCACCTCAAAAATCTAGATCCCTCAGAACCACAAGGGCGGAGACTTAAACCTTGACACGGTTATAAATAGAACGTGCTGGAGGGACAGATTCATCACCCAGAGACTCCCTATGCTGTGGAACAAAATCCCGGTACATGTGAGGCAGAGCACCTCGCTGGCCTTGTTCAAGAGGAATCTTGACCAATGGATGGGAGATCGCAGATATACCCCAGGGATTACTTCAGTGTCACTGCTTGACAGAGGCACAGAAAAATGATAGGCATAGTTTTTATTCAAACTAAAGGGGTGGCGAAAGCCACATAACTATGGGCTAGGCTTATAAATGCCCTTGGGCAGATAGCCTAGTATGAACCTATGAACCTATGAACCTATGAACAGAGATCTAAGCAACAACTAACAGTACAAACTTTAAAACCAAAAAAATATACTCAGCTCTGTATATTTGCAGATCAGTCTCTCAGAACAGTGAGACAACAGTTTCAACAGAGAGAACTGGATGAATCTGAATATGACTCTATACACTGTTTTATACAGTAATGCATTGACAATGCTTGAGGATTTTATTGCAAAGGCATTGCATTCTTGTTTTTTCGAAAAAAAAAACATGTCACAAATGTCAAGCTTTGACTTGTTACTCTATACATATAACACTTGATTGCAAACTTGTCTATTTACATAGATAAACAATTTACTATATACTGTACAGAATATACTTGCTTGTATAGATTGTTTTTGCATTTGTATATACATGGCTGTAATGTACACTCAGTATAATATTGTTTTTGAATACTGTTTTTACTGGAGTCTGTGGTATTTTCTATGCTATCATACAATTAAAACAGATATATTTACATGATTTACATTTGCTGTCATTTGCCTTTTGCTGCACTTTAGATGAAAAGAAAATAAATGCATGTCAGTCTTGTGATGTCATGTCTTTTCTGCATTTAACTACTCTTATTTGATTTCCATGCCCTAGAACTGTTGTGTTATTTGAAAATTACTATTTAAGTGCCTTGCTTTAACTGAATGAAAGTTTCTGCTGTGTACCCTTAACCATTTTTGAAAGGTAGAATAGTAAGTTGTATGGAAACTTAACAATAATGTTTTAGAAAAACGTAAGCCATTTGGCCTGGTGACCTGTCTTGTTTCCTTGACCTTATACATTTCAGTAGCAGTAACATTTTATCTTATGCAACATTCCTTGTAACTACCCATTTCCAGCCTGGAAAGATTTGAGCTCACATACTTTTTTTCTTTCTGTGCATTCCAGACGCTTAACCCATAACTCCTTTAGCACTTACACGTACCTTTAGTCATTTGTTAATATACTTGCATCTTGATATTAGAATGCAGTTGTAGTAGGAATTGCTTTCAGTCATTTTGAAAAGACGTTTACTCTTACTACTAGCTATTCGTACCCTCCCTTTTTGTAAAGGGACCTGCATATTCTCCCAAAGGTAAAAACTATAAATGTATACAATATGTATATATGTTATTTGTATATGGTGGAAATATTTTCATTCTTTTATTGCTTTGTTAATATTTTTTAAGTATTCTGATATTTTAAGATAAAGTTACATAGGCAGGCATGTGGATTCAACCTACATTATTAGATGCCATGCTTTCATTTTACAGGCTATAGGGCACAGGTTACAGATGAAAAAAAAAACGGATTAGCAGGATAGGGTACCTGTATGAGTCTTTCTCTCTTTTCTATTTAACAATTTTGCCAGCATCATATACATGCTAAACATTTTGAAATGAAGCTAGTAACATATTCTGGACAATTAGTACGATTCGTAAAATTAAGTTTTTTGTAGTAATAATTCATACATCTGCCATCTTATAGTATGATGCAGTGGTCAGCAGGACTGTAGCACAATGTTGACCAAAAGGACATTCTGTGACCACTGCATAGTTTAGTAAGATATGGGAAGCTCATGTCTTATTGTGTGATCTTGGAGTTTATATATATATATATATATATATATATATATATATATATATATATATATATATATATATATATATATATATATATATATATATATATATATATATACACATATATGTGTGTGTGTGTGTGTGTGTGTGTGTGTGTGTGTGTGTGTGTGTATATATATATATATATATATATATATATATATATATATATATATATATACATATATATATATACATATGTAACAGGGTTATTGTAAAGCCCCCCTCCACACAGGGAGTTACAAGAGGCATCCCCCAATAAAAAAAAAAACATTTATTTTCTGTAATGTTGTGCAGAACTGTTTAGATAGTGTTAGCTATGGCTGTTTCACATTTCAAGACAACTTTGTTGTGCTTTGTTATATTATAGTACAATCTTTAATGTATCATAAACTATGACATAGCACAGCAAAATAGTAAGCATTATTTTAGATTGTGCCATCTCACTTTCTGTTCTTAAATAAAAGAGTTATAATACTGGGATCAGCCATGTGTCTTAAATATATCTTTCACCCTCTTATTGCTAGAAATCTGGACAAAGCCTAAAATAACAAGGGGACAAATGTCCGAAAATACAGACAGATTTTAATATTGGTCTTATAACCTTAGAAATTTGCAAGAATAGCAGGATTTGTGTTAGCCTGCATTTCTGCATTTTCTGAGGGATGTGAAATCTGAAACTCCAATGTATGTCATTATTTAATAATTATTTGTAATCCTCAATGAGTTGCCCCAAAAATGATATTTTTATAAAGAATATCCCAAAAATATGAACAAAAGTCTGAACATTGTATGAAAATTTGAACAGCTGAGAGCCTTATGTCTGTAGTTATTTTACTTTGGAACTTGTTTTAAAGCATAACCTAGGAGCAGCAAATGCATGAAAAAGTTACAAATTAAAAGGAAAATTGTAAAAGGTCAACAAGTTGAAGACATTCAGTAAAACACTAAACGCACTGTATGCTGAGAAAATGTGGGAGGCACTAGTATTAGTACAGCTGGCAAATACCTGGCAGGCTGAATAAAAAGGAAGAGACAGTTTGCTATACTGAGCTCTTATTACAAATCATGAGAGCTTATGTGCTTACCTGCTTGTCAGTGTTTATTTTAGTGAAGGATCACCATCCTTTTCCTTGTGCGATATATACATACATCTACATTTAATACGAGAATATGTAACTCAAACAAATTCCATAAACTATACAGTTTTTGTTTTGCTTTTCTAAATATTCCATGATAGGACTTTTGTGTCTGTCCAAGTGGATATTTACATGTTAATACGCTGTTTGTAACAGCTGCCATTTTTATAACATCAGAATATTTGCTATATCAAATATTAGCTACAACTTTCATTCGTAAAGTAAATATTGCAGAAGTTTGTCATGACACGTCTTTCTGACTTTTCCATGCAAGGTCAGAGCTGTTGATGTGAGTATAAGAAGACAAGTAAGGATGACAAAGGTAACCCACTTTTTAATTGTCTGGGTCCAAAAAAACTATAAACTTTGTAAGCCCAGATCTTTACACCCCAAAGACAAGAAACAATTTGATAATTAAATGTTACTTTTTTCTTCAGGAGGGAAAACAAAGTGTACTCTAACTACAGCCCCTCATATCAATGACCCCTTCTTCAAAATATCAGAGTCTAGCACTACTGATCAGAAAAATACAAAACCTGGAGGTACTCTAAATCAAAATAGTCTATAATGTGTAGAACAGCAACTATCCTGCAATAACTGTCAGCAAACACTGCAACAGTATACATTACCAACACGCTACTATCCATCACCATGTTCATAAATATATTGTACAGTAAACAGTGAAATAATTACAGCCATACTACAATACATCCCTCATATACATAAAAAGAGTATGCAGAAATAAATGTGGTCTGCTGCAAACAGTAGCATTTTATAAACATGTAATTTTCTCTTTTCCCACGTTCATGGACATGGAGTGCAGTTACTTAAGTAGCTGTGCTTATATGTTTATTCCATGGTCATGTTGATAACCTGATTCACAGGCATGAATGACATTAACAATGAAAGATTACATGTGATTTACACGATTACATGTGATTTATGGTACACTAATGCACGTTGTACACAGTTCTGGATACTCTGCACATTACTGTTAGAAGGATTGCAGTGCACCTGGCAACCTGCTGAATATTTATACATACATTTTACGTATGCATACCTTTTCAAACAAATGTGGATAATAACTGTAACATTTTTAAACTCCTCATCATATCCCCTCACAATATAAATAGGATATATTTCAGTGCAGTTAACTGCACTAAGCCCTTCAGTGATTCATCTGTTAACTACAAATAGCTACTAGCTTCCATGCAAGCAGACCTTAATCTGATACAGGTGCCTCCTTATTCAGTGATGCACATCTTGTCTTTCTTGTCCTGCTAACTACGGCTGATGGTGGTTGAGTTAAAGGGAACACACTAAAGGGTACAGATATTGAACAATTTTACTTTTTCAGTGATATTAAAGTAATTTATAATGTCCATCCTGTCCCACACGTGCACTTCTGCAACTCCTTAGCTATAAAGTCTGTATGGCAATTAGCAAATAAGAATAAAGCTGTGCGTTGTTAATGCCCTACTTCCTGTGGTACAGCGTTTGATTTTCTCAGCCTTCATTTGCCTACTGTGAGATTTTTGAGCAAGTCACTTAGCCAGACAGGGGTTTGGAACAAAACAAATTTTGGCTAGGTCCCTTAATGGTCTCCTAGATTGCGTGTCAGCATCATTAAACACAAATGAACTAACTAACAAAAAGAGCTTAGCTGCATACATGTTCACAACTCAACAGCTAACTACAAAATGGAAGTCAGGTTTCACATGCTCAGTATTTATACTCTAGTGCAAGCCCTTGGATAGCTTCTTAAAGGTATATACACACTTATTGGTCTACAAGTACCATCAAGTGTCTCCCCTGAAAGGAGGCCACAAGCCTAGTAAGGCTATCCCAGTCAACAACAGGTAAGTAAAAATAAATACATCTGCCCATCCACAACCCCTTTTTTCCATTTTTGCACATGGGGTTGGGGTGTCACTTCAACAGTGACAATCATCAAGAGCCAATGCTTACTGCCAGAATTACTTTTTTAATAGATGATGTTTTATTGCAAATAACCACAATAACAACTAGTCAAGTAAGTTCATATTTATTGACATAAGAAAATAAATGAACATGTCTAGACAGATGAAAAGAGAGATACAATATGGAGCTGCATTTATGAAAATCAACATAATTAAGGTTACATCTGAAGACTTAAATAAAGGAAACTTGATATTAGTGTTCTAGTGTCATTAATGATTACAATAATACACACTGAGCTTGCTGCCTGTCCATTGTTTTAACTCTTAACACATATAGTATGTGAAGTGGAATGCCATGCCTCTAGTAGCTTACACACATTGTTACGTTCATAAGCATTTTCTGGGAAATCAACTTAAAAACACAATACAAAGAAATACAAATACATTGTGAACAATAAACACAATTAAAATGGTACAAACAGTAAGGCTATCAGTAAAACGTCTTCTTTGCATTGATAATAGCACAATCAGTCTTTATATCAATGTTGTAATATATTATTATGAATACAAAACCAGAATGATATTTTAGCTAATGTTTCACAAATTGTCATAGTTTGGAAACTGTACAACCTAGATGTATTTTGTCAATTTACTTTTGTTAGCCTGACATAAGCTTTCACATGACAGCAAGAAGTACTTTCTGTGTGCATGCTTACTAAAATATTTACAGAGATATGAAGAATTATGTTTATTTGTATAATTAACAATGTAAATAACCCTGAATAACTCTCAACATGTAAAACTTAAAGTGCAAATATCAATAACAGTTTTCTTCAACATCATATAAGGTTTCATCTGATGCCATGCAATAGTTTGTAAGTCAATCATTTTAGAAATATTAAGTATATATAGAAATATTTCATATTTCATACTTACTATCAAATAACTACCAATATCTCCAGTACTGTGTACTGTAATTGCACATTGACAATATACTTTTTTATTCTCCCACCAGGGTATTTCACACTATGCCCCTCAATAGCATGTAGTTCTCTCAGTTATGAAAATATGAATGCAAATATAAAAATATGAATAATAAGGTGAAACAGTCATTAATTTCTCCATGGCAGAATATCCAAGATTAACAGTCTTACTATCATTTCATTAATTACACCTTGCACGTCTAATACTGCATATTATTAACTTGTGACTAACTTTGTTTAGGATAACAGACCCAAATAAAATGTCTGAACACCATAAGGAGATGTGAGTGTTAACTGGAAGAATACAAAAAAGGTGGTATAGGCTTGAATGAGTTAAGGAGTAATAAACTCTAGTATTCATTCCATGCAGTCATATGCACTACTAAACCATTTGCTAAGTTTATGCTGATGTCTCAGAAACACTGAATTGTTTAACCGGGCATAATTGCTCCAGTTTTTTTTTCAGTTACAAGTAACATGGATAGTAATGATATTATCACTGTATCTATCCAAAGTAAGAGCAGACACACCATTTTGAAATGGGCACTGCTTCTTCTCAAAAGCCAGAATCTAGCCTCAGATCCTGGGGCCAGGGATATACATACTACCCATGTTATTCCTTCAGTGATGATATCCTACAGTCCACTTGCCTTGGGACAGCTCTACATTAGATGTAAGCAGCTAGCACTTTCTTGGCGGCAGTGCCAACAACTGGTAGTTGTTGTCCAACCCCTATTACACATGCATACTGGGGTCAAGTGCCAGAGATAGAGGAGTTTCATAAATGTGAATCTGGCTAATCAAACCCATCGCCTTTCATTGGTCTGATGGAAGCACTCCTCCTCCCACTCACTCAAAGATAGCACTTTGTTCCACTTGTGCAATTTATCAATGTGGCTTTGGAATCTTCCACAATTAGGGTCTAGAAAAGGTGTAGTTTGAGGAAGTTAATTTGTCTGTTGAGTCTTAGGATCTGGTACCATTCCTTGACTTTGATTTTATATTGTGCATCAACACTTATTACTTTAGAGGAGACACTAGATCATAATTGGAAATATTGACACCACACAGCTGTTTAAGAAAGGTTAGACTTTTTATATCTAACCAAAGTAGATAAAGTTCCTAGTGAATAATCACTGATATCAGAAATGAAAAAGATTCCAGCATTCTGAGGCTAGGTTGGTACTAGGCTATCGGCCCTAGGACCTATACAAGCCTAGCCATAACAATTCCCTGGATATTTCTTCCCACAATATTTAATTCCCTGGAACCCTATCTAGCAGGGTGACTGATGTGATCCGCAGGGTGACTTTCCTATCTCCCATCCAATTGTCAAGGTTCCTTTTGAAGAGGGCCAAAGAGGCGCTCTGCTTGACATGTATGGGCAGTCTATTCCAGAGTATGGGGAGTCTCCGGGTCAGGAGCCTATTCCTCCAGCATGTTTTGTTCATTGTGATGACAAGGATTAGATCCCTGGAGCGTGTGGCTCTGAGGGACTGGGATTTCTTTAAGTGGACCATGTCCAACAGCTCAGGGTTTGACATGGCCTTGTATGTTAAGCACAGATCACCTCTGAGTAGACTATATGCCACAGAGTATAGCTGGAGTTTTTTTTAGATGGTCAGCATAGGGCATCTGCTTTAGGCCTGTGATTCTTTTAGTGAGGTACTTCTGCAGCCTTTCCAGCTGTTGCAGATGTCTTGTGAGTTGCATAACAAACGGGGCATTGTACTCTATAATGGGTCTAATGGGGGATGAGTACAGTGGGACAATGACTTCCTTTATTCTGGATGAAAAGCCCTTAGTGATGAGGTGTGCCACATAGAAGGATTTCCTGACTGTTGTGGCAATTTGGTTATTGAAGGTGAGACCACTGTCCATCTGTGTCACTAAGTCTCTCATCACACTTTCAATGTTTAGTGTACTGCCACCTATGTGGTAATTCATGGGTACATGACTTTTCCCAAAGGAGATAACTATACATTTCTTGACATTAAGCTTGAGCCCATGGCTCTGGCATCAAGCATCTGTTTCTGTAAGGCCCTTTTGTAGAATACCCACATCATTTGGGGATTCAATAATAGCTCCCAGTTTGCAGTCATCTGC
The DNA here is from genome assembly GCF_019279795.1 of Protopterus annectens. Classification (NCBI taxonomy): domain Eukaryota; kingdom Metazoa; phylum Chordata; order Ceratodontiformes; family Protopteridae; genus Protopterus; species Protopterus annectens. The sequence continues at coordinate 522,645,189 of NC_056731.1, forward strand.
AAACTTTGTTAGCTAGAGTCCCTTAGTGTTGGCCTGTACTTCAGAGAAGTAGATTTCAAACAAGAGCGGTCCCAGGACTGAACCCTGAGGTACTCCACTTGTCACCTGTCTGGAGCTGGATTTGGAGTCGGCTACTTTTACAGTATGGTTTCTGTCAGTAAGCCAGTTGGCAACCCATCGAGTGATGTAGGGATTTATGCCCAGCTTAGTAAGTTTATCTATGATTCCAGAGCAGGGGATGGTGTCGAAGGCCTTGGCGAGGTCCTAATAGGCTGTGTGGACCACCTTACCATCGTCCACAGCTCTGGAGACTGATTCGAAGAAGTCAATCAAGTTCAGGAGACAAGATCGGCCCTTCACAAACCCAAACTGGGTGGGGTCCAGTGTTTAAAGCTTGCCAATGTCTTTGTTTATAAGTTCCATGATAATGCGTTCCATGCCCTTGCAGATCAGGCTCGTCAGACTAATGGGACGGTAGTTCCCTGGGATCCAAGGTGGATCCCCCCGTGTGGAGTGGGATAACTGTAGCTGTGCACTACTCAGTGAGCATGAAGCCTGAGGTGAGGCTATGATTAAGCATGACACTTAGGTGAGGTGCCAGTTCATTTTGTAGTTCATGTAGTTCACAGCCCAGGATGTCATCTGGTCCCATGGATGCTGTATTCTTAGCTTTGGAGAGTGCGGTTTCTACCTGTGTGGCAGTGATTACCAGAATTTGGCAATCTTTTGGTGTTAAGATGGGTGCTTTGGGTGAATTTGGCACTAAATTAATTTGCCAGGATATTGGCAATATCCTTGGGATCAGTATATTTAATGTCATTCTGTTGTAGCTCAGAGGAGATCTGAGCATTGCCATTTAGATTCTTGACATAACTATAGAATGCTTTGTGGTTGTCTTTGTAATCTTTAGCAATTTTATTTTCGTAACTAGCTTTGGAGGACTTTATGAGGGATCTCAGCTTCTTACTGAGGCTGTTAAGGGAGTTTTTGCATCCTGGGATTTTCCTCTTTTCTACAACAGTTTCTTCCTTCTGTTGTATAGTTTGTTTATGGCAGGGGACCACCAGATTGACTTCTTTTTTTGGAGGAGAGCGTCTTGGTTCTGTTTAGGATGGTTCTATTTGGGATGGCACGATTCATGCATGAGTGGATGTGCTCATACAGTGCCTTAGTGTAGGATTCAGCAGTTGAACTTTCAGCTCCCATCTGCATGTGTGTCATGAAGTTTGTCACTTCTGACTTGAGTAGCATGAAGTTGGTTTTGGAGAAATTTTTTACAGTGGTTTCCTTACTGGGAGGGAGGGCTGGGATGTGGATGTCAAGGGTGATTAGCTTATGGTCAGACCTGACCAATGAGGGGGTGACCACTGGTGTGGAGCATCTATCTCCCATGTTGGTAATGACCAGGTCTAGGATATTGGAGCCCCTGGTGGGACAATGGATTAGTTGATCCAGGGCATTGGAATTTATGAATTCCAAGAACTGGTGGGAAAAGGTGTTGGTATCCGAGTAGTTTTCCAGTTAATGGCAGTGTAGTTGAAATCACCCAGTATTAGGGTGTTTGGTTGTATCTTAATATTTTCCAGTATGTTTAGAAAGGTGTAGTGAGAATCTTGGGGCATGGTGGGGGATCTGTAGCAAGCTACAATTTGGATTGCAGTCTTACCTAGTGTTAGTTGCACTTGGAGAATTTCAGACACATTGTGTTGGCCAACTAGCCTGGTGGTGTGAATATCCTTGGTGAATATTGACACTCCTCCACCTTTAGTGTTTCGGTCCTGGTTTGGTGGCCGAAAAGTGTGGTAAGAGTTGTAGCCTGGTATTGCAGGGGTGCTCTCTGGAGCCTTGAACCAGGTCTCAGTTACTGCACAGATATCGATGTTCTCCATTTTTAGGAGTGCCTCGAGAGAGTGCATTTTGAGGTTTAGACTTCTAGCATTGAGTAGCATTACCTTCAGATTTTGCATGCTTGTATCTGTTACAGTGGTGGTTTTGTCCTTTGAGCTTTGCTTAAAAAAGGCACTATAGGGGTGGCAAGAGCTTTAGCCAGTAACCTGAATCCCAGGGGTGATAGGTGCAGACCATCTCAGGCTGATTCTGGATTAAGGAGAACCAAACCAAGCTAGGTGACTGCCATTTGGGTATTCTTATCAAGGATGTGTTGATACACGCATCTGGTCTACCTTGGTCCCATATTTTGTGTGCTAAAGCAGAAATGTTTGTTGGGACTTGTACTCCAAGATATGTTTCTGATTGAAATGAAATGGGTTTGTTAGTATGTTTGGCTCAAACATAAGTTTTCCCAAGGACTACTCTACCATAACTCAGAAAATGTGGGATTCTAAAACCACCTTTACTCCCCAAGATAAACAACTTTTTCATGTCCCCATATAAGATCCAAAACCAATCCTTGATCCTTATTAATACATTTCTCAAAACTGGCATGTGTTAGATGTCAAAGTATAAAAAGTATTTAAGGAAATATGAACATCTTGGAGACTTGAAATGCAATTTACATTTTCTCCATTTATATATGCAGCATTTCATACTCTCAGTTGTAGGCTTCATATTCAGATCTACCAAAGTGTGCATATCCTGATGCATTTTTTTATGCCCAAGTATGTGCTTTGTCTTTTGACAGGGATGGAATACAATATTGTAATCTTCTCCCATTTCATAGTTTGTAAAAGGCAGATCATGTCTCCTAAACCTGATAGACTTCTTTGAAGCGATCACCAAAGCCGTAGATGAGGGTAAGGTAGTTCACACAGCCTATCTAGATCTCGCCAAGGCTTTTGACACCATCCCCCACTCTGGAATTATAGATAAACTCACTAAACTAAGTATAAATCCCTATGTCACAAGATGGGTTGTCAACTGGCTCACTGACAGAATGCACACTGTGAAAGTAGCAGACTCTAAATCCAACTTCAGACCAGTGACAAGTGGAGTACCACATGTTTCTGTCCTAGGTCCTCTCCTGTTTGGTATCTACTTCTCTGAAGTACAGGCTAACACAGAAGGTCTTTGGCTAACAAAGTTTGCAGATGACTGCAAACTAGGAGCCATAATCAAAACTCCTAACAATGTGGATATCCTACAAAAGGGCCTCACTGAGACAGATGCCTGGTGTCAAAGCCATGGCATCAAGCTCAATGCCAAAAAGTGCATTGTCATCCCTTTTGGTAAAATCTCTGTACCCATGAACTACCACATAGATGGTAGTCTACTTAACACTGAAAGTGTGATAAGAGACCTTGGGACACATGTGGACAGTAGTCTCTCCTTTGATAATCACATCGTCACAGTAGTCAGGAAATCCTTCTACGTGGCATACCTCATCACAAAAGGTTTCTCATCCAGGAAAAAAAAGGTTATTGTTCCCCTCTACCCATCACTCATTAAACCCATTATAGAGTACAATGCCCCTTTTGGTATGTACCTCACAAGACATCTACAATAACTGGAAAGGCCACAGAAATACCTCACAAAGAGGATTATTGGCCTCAAACAGATGCCCTATGCAGACCATCTAAAAAAACTCCAGCTTTACTCTCTCACTTATCGCCTACTCAGAGACGATCTCTGCCTAACATACAAAGCTATGTCAAACCCAGAGCTGTTGGACATGCTCCACTTAAAGAAATCCCAATCCCTCCGAGCTACATGCTCTAGAGACCTAAACCTTGTCACCTCAATAAACAGAACATGCTGGAGGGATAGATTCCTGTCTCAAGGGACTTCCCATACTCTGGAACAAACTACCTATCTGTATCAAAGCTCCTCATTAGCACTCTAAGAAAAATCTTGATGATTGGATGGGAAATAGGAAATTCACCCCAGGGATCATTTCTGTGGCTCTGCTTGACAGGGGCACAGGAAAATAATTTTCTTGGGTGACAAAAGCCAGGGTACCATTTGGCTAGGCTTATATAGGCCCTAGGGCCAATAGCCTAGTACCTACCTATGAATCTATGAACCTATTTACAGATGAGTAGGAATGCAGATTTTTCTTTATTCACCAAGAAGTCATCTTCTTCTGTGAGGAGGCCTAGGGAGTGTAGAATTTTAGGGACATGTCTTATTGGGTCATTCAGCCAGACAGCACAGTAATCTGTGAACCAGATAGTAAGTGGCTGCAGTTTAGAGCCTATGCACAAGCAAAAACGTCTACACTGTTCATGTAGCACCCTATCTATAGGGTCATAGCTCCATAGGAAATTACTAGGTTAATGGCTCAAGAGCCCTTACATGCCTAGACAATTTATCCAAATTTTACCCGATTCAATACCAAAGGTAGAAGGGATGGCTTAGGCTTGTGGCTATGCCTTTGAATATATTACAGACTGCTCCTGTCCATAAGGGACATGGGCACCACCTAAGGAGTGAATTTATGATTCCCTATCCATTGATCCAAACTGGATTTGAAAAGGGTCAGGGAAAGGCTCTGCTTTACATAAATAGGAAGTCTGTCCCAGAGAAGGGGTAATTTCTGAGACACATATCTGAATTTCCAGCATGGTTTGTTCATGTCAACAATGAGGTTTAGATACCTAGATTGGGTGGTCCTCATGCAGTTTGACTTGTGAATGTGTAACAGTTCCATCAGAGCTGGATTTGAGAATGCCTTGTAGGTTAGGCATAGATCACACCTTAATAGTTGGTAGGAGACAGAATAAATCGATTGTGCTTTTAGTCAATTCACATAAGGCATGTTGTTTACACTCTGTATTTTTTTAAATGAACCTCTGAAGCCACTCCAGCTGTTGCAAGTACCTGGTCAAGTATATATCAAATGGTGCACTGTACTTGATTATTGGTCTGATAAGGGCCGAATACAGTGAGAATATAACTTCCTTGGATCTAGATGCCATGCCTTTACTTATATGCTGTGCCACACAGAAGGAGTTCCTCCCCACTGTGGACATATGGCAGTCAAAGTTCAGGCTACTATATGTCTGTGTACCTAGATCTCTCACCTCTGAGTCCACTTTTAGAGACGTGCTAAAAATGTTGCAATTTGCAGGGGTATTTGACTTCCCAAAGGGTACGATTATGTATTTTTTTTTACATTTAGTTTTTACACCATGGCTCTGGCACTAATCATTGATCTGAGTCAGAACCTTTTGAAGGATATCAACATCACTGGGGATTTGATGATTGCCCCCAACCTGCAGTCATCAGCAAAGTTAGTCAGCTAAAGGCTTTCTACATTAGACTTGACTTCAGATAAGTACATTCTGAACAGGAGAGGTCCCAGCACTGAACTCTGTGGCACACCACTAGTAACTGATCTATTTCTGGATCTAAATTTTTTCACTCTAACAACATGTGTTCTGTCCATGAGCCATTTAGCTATCTATCTGGTGACATAGTGATTTATACCCAGTTTTGTGAGTCTGTGTATAATACCTTAAAAGTGATTTGTGTCAAATGCCATAGCCAGGTCCGGATAGGCAGCATGCACTGTTTACCCTCAATTGTGACCCTAGTGACTTTCTCAAAGATATCCACCAGATTCAGCAGACAAGACTTGATCTTGACAAAGCTAAATTGGGTTGAGTCAAGTGTTTAGAGATTTCCTATGTCATTATTTATCAGGTCTATGATTTATCAAATATACGATTATTTTTTCCATGGCCTCGCATATAGGACTAGTCAAACTTATGGCTATGTAATTTCCTGGGTCTGTTGATGGTCCCCCTTCCTGCAGTGGGATGACTGTTGTAGTCCTCCATTTGCAGGGAAAAAGCCAGTCTGGAGACTGTTGTTAAACAGAGATCCTAGAGGACCTGAGAGGTCCCATTTCACACTATTTAAGAGGCACCCTGGAATATTGTCAGGACCCATCAAACTACATTTTTAGCTTTTGAGAGTATGGTGGAGACCTATTCCTTGGTGATAACTAGTAGAGGAATGGTGGATGGTATTTCTTGAGGGGGTAACCAGAGGAGATGGGGGGGGTGAAATTTGAGCTGACTTTATTGGCCAGCAAATTTGCTATATCCTCCGGCTGAGTATAGGTGATGCCATCTACAACTAATTCTGCACATTGTTGGCTGTTGCACTTAAAATTGTGGACATAACTGAAAAATGACTTATGGTTATCTTTAGCAATGGGAGGCTATTTTTGCCTCAAAGTTTGCCTTTGAAGAGGTGACTAGTCCCCTGATTTGTTTGTTTAAACTAATGAGGTAGTTTATGCTCTGTTATGCACGTTTTCTCTTACTTCTAGACAGGATTTTCTTTCTTTTGTTGTACAACCTATTCATACCAGGGGTTCACCAGGGTGGCTTGTTTTTGCAGTTTGTCCTAGGCTTATTTTGGTCTGGTAAAGCCATTTCTATGCAGTTGTTTATATGGTCATTTGCTCACTCATACGAGTACAGTGAGATCATATTTTGATTTCAGACACTCCTACCAGTCCCATCTGTTCAGCTCTATCCCAGTCTAGTGGCATTAGCTCATTCTACCTAATACAGAGAGAACATTTGAGAAGGCCAACCCACTTAAGTCCTTAACCTTGAAATATCTTCTGTTTCTCCTTTCTCCCTTTCCACTTTACAAAAAAAGAAAAAACTTTGCTAGAATCTCCTTGTGTTCTGACTGAGTGTGCTTCTCAGCTGATAAGTATATATTTTGGCATGTTTTAACTGCTCAGAGTTTAATAAAGCAATAATTGAATTCAGTTCAGAATACAGCTTGAATAAATTGCATTTAATTAAACTGTATTTGCTTTAATATTGTTACACACTCAAGTGTATTAGCTTGCACTGCACTTGAAATGTTTTTTGTGCTGTTTTAGCTGCTTTTCTGTAAAAAAATTCTAAGCTTGTTTTCTGCTTTCCTGTAACTAGTCTAGTCCAGATACAGATTTGCTGTATCCAGGATGGTTTGTAAGCTTCTGAGCCCCCCAAGCCTTTCTGTGTTGGAGGGAAGCCTTCTAGCTTATCAGTGGGAGTGGTAAGCACTAGGTAGCTTATCTACCACAAGAGTGGTTTCTGGCCCAGAAATTGTAGTTTATTGGCCATTTGGGTGGTTTTGCCATCCTTTTCAACTTTCTGGTCTAAAAGCCTGTGTTTGTGCTTCTTTCCCACCTTTCCTGTAGCTAGTCTAGTCCAGATACAGTTTTGCTATATCCAGAAGTGTTTGTAAGCTTCTGAGCCCCCCAAGCCTTTCTGTGTTGAGGGAAGCCTTCTAGCTTATCAGTGGGAGTGATAAGCACTAGGTAGTCTATCTACCACAAGAGGAGTGGTTTCTGGACCAGAAACTATAGTTTATTGGCTGTTTGGGCAGATTTTTTCCATCTCTTTCAACTTTCTGGTTTAAAAGCCCACATTTGCACTTGTTTCCCACCTTTCCTATAACTCGTCTAGTCCAGCTACAGATTTGCTGTATCCAGGACTGTTTGTAAGCTTCTGACCACCCCCAAGCCTTTCTGTGTTGGAGGGAAGCCTTCTAGCTTATCAGTGGGAGTGGTAAGCACTAGGTAGCCTATCTACCACAAGAGGATTGGTTTCTGGCCCAGAATTTGTAGTTTATTGGCTGTTTGGGCAGTTTTTCCATCTCTTTCATCTTTCCGGTTTAAAAGCCCACATTTCCACTTGTTTTCCACTTTTCCTGTAACTAGTCTAGTCCAGATACAGATTTGCTGTATCCAGGACTGTTTGTAAGCTTCTGACATGTGCCAAAGTCTGCTCTTCAATTTTTTTCTTTAAATCTGATAGTTCTCTCCTCTCATTCACTTTTACAAGCTTATTAGTCTAGCACTTTACCATACCAGACTTTTTATAGCAATTATTGTAGCACACAAAAGTGCAACCAGCACTAAATGTTCTACAAGGAAACTTCTCCAGTACTTATTATTAATGCCCACCCCTCCAGTCATGTCTAAAGGTCAGTTCCCTGTGCTTTCTCCTATTAACCTGGTGCACTTGGGCATCCTGAGGCAATGTAGCAACTGCCTCATGTACACAGACCACCCTCTCCTCTTACCTCCCAACACTCAGACTTGTGCGAGATGCACTTATATATCCAAATTGGAAGCCACACACTTTCCAGCCAAGACTGGAATGGCTGGTCAAGAGGAGAAGGTCAACACTTGCACCATACCACATGGAACACATAGCCCTCCAGAACACACACCAGCACTGCCTTCACATAAAATCACAAACCACACACCCACCTTCACTGAGGCTCTCAATAAAAATCTACACAAACAGCAGAGACCTCCAAGGCAGAAATGCACTCGACCACCACAACACAACATTAATCACGAGACACATAACTCTCCTAAACAGTGTGCCACTCAACCAAAGCCCCTAAGGCAAAACAGTATGCCCAGCACACTAGTCATAGGTGACTCAATAGTGAGGCACACTGATGTCCCACTCACTAGGCTGAATAAGAAGAAAGTAACAGTCAGCTGCCTGTCATGTGCCAGGATCCACCACATAATGCACACACTCAGGTCCCTCAACAACAAGTACAAATATGACTCTGTCATTGTACATGTGGGTGAGAATGACCTGCAACATACTGCCCTGGACTACATGAAAAGAGACATGGAGAAGCTTTCGGATTATATAGCCTAGGCAGGTATGACTCTAGCCCTAAGCAGCATCCAGTCATCACCCAGAATGATATCACAGTACAAGCAGAAAATTATTGATTTCAACAATTGGCTAAGCTTCTGGTGTCATTCTAAAGGGATTGGATCCAATATCTGTCTGCTTGAGATGACATGATTGACAGCCCCCGATGCTTTGCCAAAGATGGCCTGCATCTGTCACCACTGGGCTTCCAGATACTGGCCAAGGCTCTTGCCACCCCTATAGTGCCTTAATTAGGTGGTGTTCCAAAGACCAAATTACCACTGTAACAGCTACAAGCAAATGCAATCTAAGGGTTATGTTGCTCAACTCTAAAGTCTAAATCTCAAAATGCACTGACCTGAAGCACTCCTTAAAATGGAGAATATTGACATTTGTGCTGTAACAGAGACCTGGTTCAAAGCAGCAGAAAGCACCCCTGCACTACCAGGCTATAACTCATTCCACACCTTTCGGCCCCAGAATTTGGACCAATGCTCCAAGGGTGATGGTGTTTCCATATTCATAAAGGATGCACACACCTCCAGACTGGTAGCCCAAAATAATGCATCAGAGATACTTCAGGCGCAGCTAACATTGGGTAAGACAATGATTCAGGTTATAGCCTGGTATAGGTCCTCAACCATATCCCAAGACTCAAACTCCACATTCCTAAGCACCCTGGAGAATATTAGGGTCCAACCTAACACTCTCATACTGGGCGACTTCAACTACCCCTCCATTAACTGGGAAAACTACTCATGTTCCAATACCCTGGACCAGCTCATTCTTACCCCCACTACAGGTACAAAATCCTTGACCTGATCATTGCTAACATGGGTGACCATTGCTCTACACCAATACTCAACTCCTCCCTGGTTAGATCTGACCACAAACTAATCACCTTGGAAATCCACATCCCTCCCACCCCCCACCCCACACCCCCACAAAGGTAACCACCATGAAAAACTTCTGCAAAGCTAACTTTGGACTCCTAAAAACAGAGGTGGCTAACTTCACAGCACCCATGCATGGAGAATAGTTGCATGACTGCCAAATCATACACCAATGCACTGTAAAAAAACATACACAAATGCATGGATCTCACCATAACCAATAGAACCAAGATGCTCGCCTCCAAAAAAAGGAAGCCAATCTGGTGGTCCCCTGCCATAGAAAACTGATGCGGAATAAGGTGAAGTCCCAAGACTGGAAAAACTCCCTTATCAGCCTCAACAACAAGTTGAGATCTCTCATCAAATCCTCTAAAGCTAGCTATGAAAACAGAATTTTAGCAGATAGTAAAGACAACCACAAGGCCTTCTATAGTTATGTAAAGAATCTCCATGGCAATACCCAGATTTGAGCTAGTGCACAATGATACCTTCTATACCAAGCCAACAGATATTGCCAATATACTGGCCGACATATTCACTGCCAACTTAACCCCCCCCCCCAAAGAATCAATCGCAATATCAGTAGATTGCCAGACACCCAGTATTACTGCTGCACAGGTTAAAACAGTACTGTCCAAGGCCAAGAATACAGTTTCTATGGGACCTGACAATATCCCTGGCTACATTCTACATGAACTACAGAGTGAACTGGCACCTCACCTGTGTGGCTTGTTCAATCACAGCCTCACCTCAGGCTTTGTCCCTACCGAATAGTTCACTGCTATAGTCATCCCCCTCCACAAAGGAGGAGCGACTACAGACCCTGGGAACTATCTCCCCATTAGCCTGACAAGTCTGATATGCAAAGCTATGGAACGCATCATCATGGACCAAATAAACAAGGATATAGGGAATCTCCAAACTCTGGATCCCACACATTTTAGTTTTGTGAATGGTAGATCATGCCTGCTCAACTTGGTCAACTTCTTTGAGTCAGTCACCAGAGCTGTGGATGAAGGCAAGGTGGTTCATACAGCCTACCTTGATCTGGCCAAGGACTTTGTTACCATCCCCCACTCAGGAATCATAGAAAAACTCACTAAGCTAGGCATCAACCCCTATATCACTAGGTGGGTTGCAAACTGGCTCACAGATAGAAACCAGAGTGGGAAAGTAGCTGATTCCAAGTCAGACTGCCATGAGTGGAGTCCCACAGGGATCAGTCCTGGGTCCTCTCCTGTTTGGCATCTACTTCTCAGAAGTCCAGACCAAGATGAATGGACTCTGGCTGACAAAGTTCGCAGATAATTGCAAGTCGTGAGCCCTTATTAACTCCCCAAGTGATGTTGACATCCTACAGAAAGGCCTCACTGAGACCAACAACTGGTGTCAGAACCATGGCTTTATGCTCAATGCCAAAAAATGTGTCATCATCCCCTTTGGGAAAAACCCAGTTCCCAAGAATTACCACATTGATGGTAGTCCACTGAACACAGAAGGTGTTATAAGAGATCTGGGAACACAGGTTGACAGCAACCTCTCTTTTGACCACCACATTGCCACTGTGGTCAGAAAGTCCTTCTATGTGGCACATCTCATTACAAAGGGTTTTGCATCCAGGAAGAAAGAGGTCATTGTCTCCCTCTACTCTTCCCTCATTAGGTCAATCATCGAGTACAATGCCCCATTTGGCATGTACCTCACTAGACACCTGCAACAACTGGAGAGGCCACAAAAGTACCTCACAAAGAGGATCCTAGGCCTTAAACACTTGTCCTATATTGACAGACTCAAAAAACTCCAACTATTCTCTGTCTCATATCGCCTACTTAGAGGCGATCTCTGCTTGACTTACAAAACCATGTCTGACCCAGCTCTGTTAGAAACACCACATCTAAAGAAATCCTAATCCCTTTACACCACACACTCCAGAGGCATCACCTTCATTACCACAATCAACAGAACGTGCTGGAGGGACAGGTTCATAACCCAGAAACTGTCCATGCTGTGGAATAGACTTCCCATACATGTCAAATAGAGCACCTCACTGGCCCTCTTCAAGAGAAATCTTGATGAGTGATTAGGAAATAGAAAAATCACCCCAGGGATCCCTCCAGTGGCTCTACTCGACAGAGGCACTGGGAACTAAGGTCAGGTGGCATGATGCCAGGGTAATCCTATGGGTTAGGCTTGTAAAGGCTCCAGGGCCATTAGCCTTGTACACACCTATGAACCTATGAACCAAAGAAAACATGGGCTGAGGGATTCCTATACAACAGTTGCATCCATTTAGTAAAAGGGGTAGGAAAGGTGTAATACTTCATCACATCCGAAACAATGTTCCAAGCCTACAAATCAAAAGTTTTGTTAAAATATAATAAAAGGGCTCTCATTTCTCATTCCTTAATTTGTGCTAATCTCTGTATGTTCAGCCAGATCCTAACTGCATCAGATCCTCCCAACCTCCCCTTAATGAAACCTAAATGAGTCTCAGGAATTATTTGAAGAATGACTATTTCCAATATATTTGCAAGAATCTTCGCATAAATGTTAAGTTCAGTTTGTAATAAAGAAATAGGCCTATAATTCCCCAGGAATAAGGAGTCCGTTTGGCATTTGAAAACATAATTACCTTTGCATTTGTGATGTCTGAAGGGAAGCTTTTAGTTTGAATAGCATGAGAAAAGAGGACTAGTAAAGGTGGTCTAAGTAAGCTTTTAAAAGGTTCTTGATGGTGGACCTGATGCCACACAACAGACCCCCCCCACACACACACACACACACACACACACACACACACACACACAATTTAGAAGACATGGTACTGGAAAAGACCTTGATATCCTTCCATTGAGTTAAAGCATAGACTCTGATTTCTTTTTGATCTTTTTAACTTTTACGAAATTTACCAGTGCTTGTAGTCATTAGGAACATTAATAATGGCTTAGATTTCATAGCAGCAGAGAGACCTTTAATGTTCCAAAATAAACACTTGATAAAACTGTGCTTTGCCATTTTATTAGCTTGAGAAGTAGACCCCTCCCCCATACCTGACCTAGACTGCTGCAGACTGGGGTCTGTCTCACACTGTATCATGTAATGCAGCACCTGAAGGTAAATGAAGTGGCAAATCTGATGTCGACTGCTACAGGTTCTTGGAACCCTGAAGGGAGTATTGTGTAAATCACTAGAAGATAAAAATCAGGCAGAAAAACTGAGAAGGAAAAAGAAATACATAGATTCTACATCCAAATCCTGCAGCCAGATCCCCTGAAGACAAAGAAAAATGGTCATCCCCCCGACCAAGTCAAAGGATACCTGGAGGAAACATAAAGCAGATATGAATAAAAGCTCCAACATTGTAATTCCAACAGTTGCAAAGCCCCACAACCCCAATATGAGCAAGAAAATGTTCAGACTCCTAGGATGTGGTATAACTGAGAGGCCTACAAACACAAGAAACCTATGTTACCCTCCAGTGCTGATAAACCTTAAGAGGCAAACAGCTGTCATGTTATTTTTCTATTCCATAGACCAAGATGCTGTCACTACAAAAATGTCTCCAGACACAAGGCAGCAAGAGTGATACATCAAAAAAGATATCCCCCAGAAACACATCTTATCATTCAAACAAAGTAAACAACAACAGGAAAATGGAGTATACAACCTGTCCACAAGTATCACAGGCCACCTCCTCACTGCTGGGATCCACCATCTCATTCCAGTATTTCTGTCAGGATTCTACCTCCTTGGCCAAAATTTCAGGATTAGAGTCTACTCTCTATGGATGGGTCTGCCAAATTGTCCATAGAGGTAGTTCAAATCCATTCTGAATAGAAAGAAAAATAGAAAGATCTGGGAAGATGTTTTGCCCAGAAGAGCGTGGAATAATTCCTTTGTCCAATGGGTTACCCTCCATCTCTCTCCAATTCTTGTGTGCCACTGGATTGGGGGGAAGACAGTGACCATTCCTTTTTTTTTGTTTCCACTAACTGGAATTGGTTCGGCCACAACTGCACCTGCATAGGATGTAATGTTATCCCCAGATCTTTTTAGAAAGGGATCTACCTCTTGAAGGATGGAAATTGCAGCTGTGTAGCCCCCTTTGTTGTGCACACAGTGGCTGGAAACTGTAGATTAACTAAGTATCCAATATAATGCCATGCATGCATGTACGGTACCATCTCTTTCCATTTCATGTACAGTGTCCAGCAACCTTAAAGTTGATTCCTAGTGCTCTTGTGTAGAAGAATGGTATTCCTACCATTAGAAGTTACAAATCAGAAAATGAAGTGCATTGGTAGATTGTTCAGCTTGTTTCTTGGTTTAATCTTGGAAGCCATTTCAATGAGCAGTACCTTTTTAATCTCCAAAATGGCTTAAAGCTCTCTCTTGATGAATATAATCAGTGTGTGCCCTCAACATTTTCAGGCATCTCAATGATTGTAATATTGCTGCAACAAGCTCTACTCTCTAGATCATCAAGCATCAGTTCTAATTTCTCTGAGTGCATCTGCAGCCCTTGGGTTTTATTGGAGTGAGTCATCACAATGATCCATTGATCCAAAAACTGTCTTTGTTACTGGCCAGAGCTAGTCTATTTAGTTGGAGTGGAGAATGGTGTAAATCTGTTACAGTTTTTATGTGTTGGACAGCCATTTCCATGGATTTAAGAGTATATGAGAGTTGAGAGTCTCTAGTGTAACACAAGTAGCCTTTAGTTCCACAGACACTTTGTCAGGATCCAGGGCCAACTTGAGCCAGCTGGGTTTTAGAGTGGAGGTGAGATCTTACACCAATGGCAATTAAACTTGGAAAAAAACACTATTTTAAGAGCCAGGCTACATCATTAGGGACTTTAACTTATCTAACTGAATAACTAACTGAACTTTATAGAGTGAGTAAGAGGGAAAGAAGGTTCAAAATGTATCATCTAGGACACTATGGGAGCAGAGTGTTCCCAATTTCAGCCTTTTTTCCATCTGTGCTCCTGAGAACTGTCTGTCATTCATAAAATGTAAGTTTTATTTTAGCAAATCATTGAGAATTTCAATTACTAAATAATTACAGACATTTGACTTTTAGAATTCAAACCCAACAGAAAATGCATGCTAATGCACAATCTTAAAATTGGTCCCTGATTTTGGGCCCTTTTTCTCCCCTTATTTTTGGTTTTGTGCAGAATTCTTGCTTAAAAAGGTTGAGAGGTTCATAGGTTGGTACTAGGCTATTGGCCCTAGGGCCTATACAAGCCTAGCAATAACAATTCCCTGGATATTTCTTCCCACAATATTTATAGGTTCATAGGTTGGTACTAGGTAGGTACTAGGTAATCACATGTATTGCAATGTATGTGGATTGTTGCTCTGATGTAAACATTAAGTACAGCGAGGCAGACATTGCAGACTACCTAGGTTGATTTTTACAAATTATTAGAAAGGTGGCAAGTAGACACCTTCTAACAGGTATTTTTAGCATAGTAGCAAGGTTTGCTAGAGCAGCTGGCATGGCAATGAAAATATAGTATTACACACTTAAGTAGTAGTCCACCAATTATGCTTTTTTGCAGGAAACATATCCATGTTTGGCTGTAAACCTACTATTTTCTTTTCTCAGACACATTCCATCTCTGGGACAAAACCTTTATACCCATTCATTCCCTGCTCAAGGAGACAACCCATTCACTCCCTCCCCCCAAGAAGATGTGGCCCCATGTCTGTGGTGGATTCTGTATATGCTTCTGCTCAAGGAGCACCCATTTGTGCTTGAATACATGTGCCGATTCCTGGCCGGTGTGCAGCATGATGCCACAATGACACAACTGATACTTTATCAATCCCTTAACAGCCCAGCTGGAGAAGCACTGCAGCAGGACATACTGTACCTCTCCTCTCCCAGCAGGGGCAACTGGCATTGGCCACTGTCCTGAAGAAACACAGCTCCAAAAGCAGGCAAAACCATGCTCAGCTGTCTACCAAACCAAAAGAAAAAATAAAACAATTTTGAGAGGTAATTGTATGTTGAAATATAACATGGAATACTAGATAAAATTACTTAATGCAAACTACATTCCAGGTTTAAATGAGACTGTTTTCTTAAAGCCCATTCTATTAAGCAGAGGTTTAAGGAGGTAATTACCATTTTTTATTGAATGATTGATTTGTTATAAATCATATACACATGGTGGGTTGAGAATCCATTTAGAGAAACCTGTATTTGTTTTACTAACTATATCCAGTTAAGTATTTTTAAGCCGCATGTTAAGCAGAGATGGCTATTTTGCCTTCTGGAGTGGCTGTGCACTTCTACGCTCTCTGGCTCAGTTTTGCGGTATTATTTGTTGCTAATAAAGCTTGGGTTGCTAAGGTCATACCAGGGATGTATCCTCCCCCATGATTAGGGCCGGTGCACTTTTTCCCAGGGTAGATGCTTCTGGATAAATACAGTTTTCAGACAGATTCTTGCACCTTGTCTCAGGACATCCCACACAGTATTATGATGCTTCAGATCTCTCATTCCAAATAATGAGTCAATGATAAGTTAGTAGGTTGTATGCTGATCAGTGTTTGTATGGGCTTTCTGACACTGCAGAAGGCTGACACCAACTGTGTATTACTCTAACAGAAGCAACTGTCATGTTAGTAAGTTCTAAAACAAGCAATTATACATCTGCTGAGAACTGTCATGCATACCTCTCAACCATACTGAATTCCTCAGAATTTACCTGTTTTGAGGGAAAAATAATGGGGTGCCATAAATTTCTGGTGGTCCCTTCAATTCCCGATTTCCTTTTTTTATTTTATTTACAGTTTTAAAGTATGGCTGATGTCATCATATCATTGCCAGCGTATTCTGCAACGTCATCAACATGCAGGGGAGTGCGTGATGGTATCAGCTTCATGAGGCAGTGACTGACTACCTGTTGCACTCTCAGAGATGAGGGAGATTTAAGAAATAAAAACTTCTTCAGTTGTTTACAGCCGCAGCCTGCCCATGTGGTAATCCAGGTCTGAAGTCTTTATAGTGACAAGTGATGCTGAATTGTATGTGTATGAAAAATGTAGACGGGATAACACTGTGGAAAGTAGGAAGCAGCATCTTTAAGATTGTTCGTATAGCTTTGCATTTTAGGCAGCACTCTGTCATAAATTAGAGAAGTGATGGTAGTCTGCAGGGTCAGGGTGTTTTGGAACTCACTTCAGTAACTTTGTTTTCACCCCTGTCCTCTGCCAGTGGGTGAGTCTAGCAGTCCGGGTCTGATTAGGAAAGGTGTGCTCGAGCTAATGGGAGTGCCACTAGGGATTCACCCATGAACTACAATGGGTTGCTATACTTATGTGTTGTATGGCGCTTTCTTTCTCTCATTTGGTGACCACTCAATTTAAGGGCAACGATTGTGTTGGTGCCTCTAGGAAAATCAAAACAAAGAACTCAACAGAAGGAATAAGGGCAATTATTCAGGAGGTTTAGGCATGAACAAGTTAAGAAAGGAGTCTACTTACAGTAACTGTTGAGGGAAAGTAGACAGACCTGCTGTCAAACATTAACGTCAGAAATATTAGTCTATGTGCAATACTATATAGAGGTGCCATCATGAGGAATTGTTTTAGAGGAGAGCTATTACTGGTTATAGGTTCATAGGTTGGTACTGGGCTATCTGCCCGAAGGCATATATTAGCCCAGCCACGTTGTGCGGTATTCACCGCCCCTTTAGTAGTTCTCTAGACCCTTGTACTAGCAGCTAGTACCCTTGGCCCCTATCTAGTAGTGCTGTTAGTGTGATCCCCGGTGTGAACTTTCTGTTACCCATCCACTCATCAAGGTTCCTCTTGAAGAGTGATAGTGAGGGGCTCTGTCTTATGTAGATTGGGACCCTGTTCCATAGTAAGGGAAGTCTCTGCAAAGCGAATCTATCCCTCCAGCATGTTCTATTCATTGTTGTGTTGAGGTTTATATCCCTAGAGCGTGTAGCTCGAGTAGATTTGGTTTTGCTAAGATGGAGCATGTTCAACAATTCTGGGTTGGACATGGCTCTGTACGTTAGACAGAGATTGCCTCTGAGAAAGCAGTATGCAACAGAGAACAGTCTTAGCTTTTTCAATCGTGCTACATAGGGCAACTGTTTGAGGCCAGTAATCCTCTTGGTTAGGTACCTTTGTGGTCTCTCCAGCTGCTGGAGATGTCTAGCCAGGTACATTCCAATTGGTGCATTGTACTCAATAATGGGTCTGATGAGGGAAGTGTAGAGGGGCACCATTACATCCTTAGATCTTGATGCAAACCCTTTCGTGATCAGATGGGTCACATAGAAGGATTTTCTAACCACATTGGCAACATGGTTATCAAAGGAAAGCTGACTATCTACTTGGGTCCCTGGATCCCTTATTTCTTCTTCAGATTTCAGGGGATTACCTCCTATGTTGTAGTTTGTGGGTACTCTGTTTTTTCCAAAGGGGATTACTATGCATTTATTTGCATTTAGCTTGAGACCATGGCTTTGACACCATGCATCAGTCTCATTTAGGCCCTTCTGGAGGATCTCCATGTCAGCCAGAGACTATTATAGCACCCAGTTTGCAGTCGTCCGCAAACTCAGTCAGCCACAGCCCTTCCGTACTTGCCTGTACTTCTGAGAAGTATATGCCAAACAGGAGGGGCCCCAGGACAGAGCCCTGAGGCACACCACTCATTACTGGTCTGGATTTGGACATAAATCCCACTACTCTTACTTTATGGGATCTGTCTGAGAGCCAGTTTGCGATCCATCTTGTGACGTAAGGGTTTATGCCCAGGCTGGTGAGCTTATCAATAATACCTGAATGGGGAATGGTGTCAAATGCTTTAGCAAGGTCAAGGTAAGCCGTGTGTACCTCCTTTCCCTTATCTATAGCCTGAGTAACTGTCTCAAAGAAATCCACCAGGATCAGGAGGCATGATCTGCCCTTGACAAAGCCGAACTGTGTGGGGTCCAGTGACTGGAGGTTCCCAATCTCTCCATTTATGAGTTCCATAATGATTCGCTCCATAGCTTTACAGATCAGACTGGTCAGGCTTATTGGTCAGTAGTTCCCAGGGTTAGTTGTGGTCCCACCCTTGTGTAGCAGGACCACCATTGCCGTATGCCATTCTATGGGCACATATCCTGTGGAGAGGCTGAGACTGAACAGGGTATTAAGATGCGGGGTTAATTCCTTTTGGAGCTCGCGTATGACACAGCCTGGGACACCATCTGGTCCCATGGAGGCAGTGTTTTTAGCTTTAGATAGAGCCTTGTTAACCAACGTATCAGTAATAATTGGACTTACACAATCCCCTAGAATGGTAATAGGCCCTGTAGGTGGTGAGGGGGGGGGGGGGATTTGCACTGAACCTGTCAGCCAAGATGTTGGCAATGTCAGAAGGGTCAGTGTATTTTGTTCCATTTTGTACTAGCTCAGAACAGACCTGAGCGTTGCCATTTAGCTTTTTGATGTAGCCATAGAAGGCCTTATGGTTATCCTTGGCATCCTTGGCAACTTTCTTTTCAAAATTAGCTTTAGTTGACTTGATGAGGGCCCTCAATTTCTTACTAATGCTGATCAGGGATGATTTTTCTACTTAAGATGTGGCCTTTTTTAGTATAAGTCTCCTCCTTTTATTGTAAAGTTTGCTTATGGCCGGGGTCCACCAGACTGGTTTCTTCTTGCTTGAGGAAGCAGTCTTGGTTTTATTTGGGATAGCACGGTCCATGCAATCCTGAAGATGCATATAGAGTGCCTTGGTGTAGGATTCCGCATCCTGGATATCATTATCCTTCTGCAAGGGAATAGTGAAGCTTTCCACTTCAGATGCAAGTAGTTTGAAGTTTGCTTTGGAAAGGCTTTTGACTATGGTTTCTTTGATTGGGGGAGGTGGAGGAGTGAGGATGTCCAGGGTTATCAGTTTGTGGTCGGCTCTGACCAAGGAGGGGGTGATAACGGGTGTAGTACAATGGGCGCCCATATTTGTGATGATTAAATCCAATATGTTGTCCCCTCTAGTGGGGGAACATACTAGTTGTTCAAGGGCATTTGAATTTATAAATTCTATGAATCGCTTATCATAGGAGTTGGAACATTGGTAGTTCGCCCAGTCTATACCAAGGTAGTTGACATCACCCAAGATTATGGTGTTGAGTAGGACCTTTATATTTTCCAATGTCTCAAGGAATGCAGAGTGAGCATCTTGGGACATGGTGGGTGATCTATAACCAGCTACAACTTGAAATGTGGTTTTGCCTGCTGATAGTTGCGCATGGATGATCTCTGGGGCATCATGCTGCACTACTAACCTGGAGATATGGGTATCCTTGATGAATATGGATACACCTCCGCCCTTTGTACTGCGATCTGGTAACTGAGGCCGGAAGGTATGATATGAATTGTAACCTGGCAGTGCTGGGGTGCTCTCTTGAGCCTTGAACCAGGTTTCCGTCACTGCACAAACATCGATTTTCTCCATGCTGAGGAGTGCCTCGAGTGTGTGCATTTTGAGGTTGAGACTTCTGGCATTGAGTAGCATTACCCTTAGTTTTTGGTTACCTGTGCTGGTTATGGTGGTTGGTTTGTCCTTTGAGCCTTGCCTAAAAAAGGCACTATGGGGACGGCAAGAGCCTTGGCCAGTATTCGAAAACCTATAGGTGACAGGTGCAACCCATCTCTGGAAAAACAATGGAACTTATGTACTTCAAGAAAGTGGCAAAAGAGTTATAAATACACGGATGATCATCTGCATCCTGTACACACCTATGAACGAGGATTAATGCGTTTGCTTATATGAACTTTTTACCTAAGTAAAACTTAGAATTCATGTTGCCTTTTATTTTTTATAATTAAAATAAATCAGGAGTATTGTTGCTTAACTCAAAGCTCCATTCAGTGAGTTGATTTCCCAGATATAGTTGACATTAGGTGCTGAAAGTTGTCTTTCTATTCCTCGCCCTAACTTTCTGTAGTTATGTATGCCTTTTCCCATCCCACATGCAGCACCAGTAGTTTTATATGGATTATGAACATGGAAAGGAAATGACTTTCACTTAAAAACTCCAGAGTTGTTGTCTAGTGCAAATGTAGGCTGAAAAACTAACTTGTGGTTATCATAGGTTATTGCCACACTCCCATGTTGTTCCCACCACAGACATATTATGATGCACACAAATGTTGTTGTGTCTTTCGGCTTTTCTCTGTTAGGGGTCACCACAGCAGAACTCCGGTCTGCCAATGATTGGCAATAGATTTTTATGTGCCGAGTTGCCGGCCCTGATACACAACCTTCAACAAAGGTATGCCCATTCACGCATGTCTCCAAACAGAAGACGCTCTAACTGAGAATCGAACAGGACAACGTCTTACTGTGAGGCAACAACGCTACCGCAGCACCACCACTGCAGTTTATACTATGATGCATACACATATAGGTTCAAAGTGTTGCAATCAAATGAGATTATAATTTTATAAATATTTACTGACCAGCTGAATGTCACAGTTGTATCAGACAGGATATGGTTTGATACATAGTAAAGACTGCATAAAGCAAATTGTTTGGTAAACTGTTTACAGTAACCCCAAGAAGGATAATGTTCCAGCATATTACAGTCCAAGCCTGAATGTTTAGATTGCTATCACTAAGGGAGACTCAGATCATTTATTTTCCCAGCTTTCGTGAAACACTGAGGATGGGACTGTGGGAGTGGGTCTTATCTTAATGGCTTGCAGTAGCAAAACCAGACGCAAATAAAGTAGGTATGGATGATCATTTTATTTATTTTTTATGACGTTTTTTCTTTGATTTGCTCAGGTATATGAATTCTGATACTTTTTGTTTATATCTGTAGTGATTCAGAGTTTTGAGAACAAGGCACTCAGTTTGCTTGCCTTTTATTGTTTTAACTGAGTTTATTGAGACATTCACTCCGATTGGTGATCTTTACTGCCATTTCTACACATTATTGTATGGTGCCTCAGGTACAACAAACACAAAGGAAAACAAGTGATTTATTCTTCTCTTGTGTAACAGAATAATAGCTGGTATAACAGTGATTATCAGTGATTTGCTCAGAAAGTGTAATATGTAATGATGATTTCAAGGATGAATATAAAAGTACACACTTGAAGAAAAGTAGCTTCTCTATAGTCATTATCAGTGTTTTTCTTTGTAGGGCATGGATTTGGGTTATTTAACTTCATTTTGAAGTTTTAAAGGAGAATTTATTTAATCATGTGCAAATTGCTTTCATTTTACACCTGAATTATTTCAGCTTTTTATTTACATTTTGGGTCAAAATAATTATTTAAATAATAGCATTCAACATTATTCTTAACTCATGAGATTTCCATTTTAGACCAGTCTTCACTTCTGATGGTACCAAAGTTTGGCTACTTGCAGATCTGCATCTCTGATATGTGGCTACTGAGTTAATCAGTTTAACTGTCATACTTGTGTAAGAGATGCATGGTAACAGGCTGTGTGGTCTGAAAAAAGCAGTATTACAAGGCAGTAATCTTGTCAGTTTTGTTCTATGATGAGTATTTTGCAAGCATATTCTATTGCTGTTCTTAAAAGTAATTACTTTATGTTTATTTCTCTACCACCTCCATATTGCTATTTTTTTCTATGACAGAATTCAATTTATGAATCAGAGTATCTTCCTAATATTAGCCCTTTTATGTTCACTGCTTCTGCAAACTCTAGTTGGTATATAAGAAGTTTATAATGAATTATAACATAACTTATTATATGATACTTGGGATTATCTCAAGGGTAACAAAAAATTGAAAAAGAGTATGGCACTTAACATCTTGTAAAAATATTGAGTTTAGCCATACCTCTTAAATTCTTAATACAAGAAGTCTGGATAAAGCCATAAATAATGAGGGGTCAAAGACCTCGGAATAGGGGCACATTTAAAATATTCATCTTATAAACTTAGAATGTTGCTAGAATAACAGGATACTAGCAGTTAATTTTATTTTTATAAAAGAAAATTGCATTTTAGTTTTATTCAAGTTCAAAGTTTGCTTCAAGCTCAAATGCTAATATAAATAAAACATTATTGTTCTGGTTATATTTTGTGTTTAATATTTTGTCTGTTCTTCAATTTGTATTTGAATGTTAGTATCCCACAATTCCACTGGGGCGGGTTACATAATTATGTATGCAAATTTTATGTTAATCAACACCCACATTTTTGGCCAGTTGTACCTACTTTTCGTGGGCCTTTGTCCAGATTTTCAATATTTCCAGATTGATAGGTATGTTGCCATGTCTAATAAATGGTGACATACTTAAAGTGCAATAAATAGATAGAAATCCCTATATTGAATTATTTTTATTAACAACCATACATAAATATAGGATGCATTCATGACAAATCTGTTCTAAAGTAATAATATGCAGAAAATTGGAGCCAATGAGGATTTCATAAGAGGTAAAACCTGATATTTCCATGGATACTAAAGTGTGATGCTATCCAGTTATGCAATTAACATCAGATCTAATTGTCTAAATGTCATTTTTGTAGGAATTTACAAAGGCAGTTAGTCCAGGACCCTAAAGCTCTGAGATATTAATGACCTGCTTTCAGTGACTAGGTATATCTTTATTTGCCTATTGTGTAAATCTGTGAAAGTCACTTAACCAGACAGTGTGCTTCTGGGTCACTCCTGAAAAGGGATAATTGTGTCCAGTGGACTTACCTGGTCAACAAATAGATAAAGTTAAAAGAAGAGCCGATCTAAGGCATTAGAAATATGCAAAATGACAACACCATATGAAAATGTACTGATATAAGCAAAAAGGTAAATATGTTAGAAATGCAGAGTATTAGTCAGGCAAGATACATTGAGGGAAAACATTGATGGATGTCAGCCTTTTCGAATTCTGCAAGAAAACCAATTGCCTGTTCTTTTAGCATAACTGTAATATTTTTGAAATACATGTTAGTAAGCTTATAATTCCTTAATTAGTTGCCTTTGTGAAATCTTTAGACTTTTGGACTGGAATAATGATTACTTCATTCCAGGCATTTCAAACACAGCCTGTAATAATTGGCAGGCCAAATCTATGTGGACTGGAGATGCTTCAATATTTCCTTTAATGTCCTTTAACAGCTTTTTACACCGTTTGTCATGTTCAGGGGATTTATACAATGCTACGCTCATTAACGTACCTCTTACTCGTGCTGCCTTAATAAGAAGATAGTTAATGTCCTCTCTATGTATGGCAAACATGGACAAGAAAGAAATTATGGCTTGCTGCCTGTATTCCCAAGGGCTAACAAAACGCACTAGTAATATTCTTGTCATCAGTACAGGAATTACCAGATGTGCTAAAATTATGAATGGAAACATTGTTTTTCCTTTTTCTTAATGTAAGCAAATTCTGTTCTGGTTCATGTTTGTTGCAGGTTATACTCAAGGATTCCCTTAACCTTTCTGGAGTTTGACTTATCCAGCCCGTATTTCTTACCTGCATTTTTTTCTTCTATAGAACTAACAGAAGTATGTATAAATAAGTTTACAATAACCATCAGGTCTTTAGCATCATTAAAAGGAGCAAGTGCAATTAACGACTAAGTTTAGTCTTATATGGTTCTTAAATGATATTCTTAAAATGTTACTGAACTGGCAGTAATAGTCCTTTATAATTTTATTGGTTTACCTCCCATAAAAATATGCATGATACTATATACACATATATCTGTATCTATCTATCTATCTATATATAATATATACGTGTACACACACAAACACACACACACACACACACGTATATATATATATATATATATATATATATATATATATATATATATATTTACACATACATATATTTTCACATACATATATACAGAGTATATATATGTGTGTGTATATATATATATATATATATATATATATATATATATATACATATTGCCCTATCATATGAAACTGAGTGTTGCAGTTTTATAAAGCAACAGTTTGATCAAGTGCAGCAGACTGGAGACAGTGGGACAGTGAAATAGTCAGTGTAAGGGGCAGTTTCTCTTATTTCCACAATTGTGAGATCTTGGAGTAAGTATAAAAAAAAGACGCTTGTGTGCCAGGGTGTATAAAACATTGTTTTCATGTGCTAAATTAAAGCCCAATATATTGCTTTCAAATTAGAATGAACAGAATACCAATCAGGGAAAGTATTGCCTATTAATTCGCATATATATATATATATATATATATATATATATATATTTATATATATATATATATATATATATATATATATATATATATATATATATATATATAATATGTGTGTGTGTATGCATGTGCATGTACATATATATATATATATATATATATATATATATATATCCATGTATAATATATACTATATATTTTATATATATATATATATATATATATATATATATATATATATATATATAGATACACACACATATATATATATATATATATATATATATATATATATATATATATATAGATATACATATAGATAGGGATCACATAGATATCTATATATCTATCTATCAGATGCTCGAGTTGCAGAACGTGGAAGACCATATGATCAAAGTTTTGCAACCTTGAACACTTTACATTGAGATCGATGTACAGCGCAGAACTCAGGATTTGCCATTTTCCTCAATGTAGTGTGATGTTGGAGTTGGTATATTTAAGTAGCAGGGGACATGGGGGGTGCAGTGTTTTTACTTTTTTTTTTCGAGATTGCAAAACTTTGGTCATATGTTTGGGGGGAGCAGAGTTTTTATTTTTTTTTTCAAGGTTGCTAAACTTCGGTCATATGGTCTTGACCATATGGTCTTCAACGTTCTGCAACTCGAGCATCTGATAGGGATTTTTATATATATATATATATATATATATATATATATATATATATATATATATATTTTTTTTTTATAGATATGTTTTATATATATATTTATAGATATATTATATATATATATATATATATATATATATATATATATATATTTATTTTATGCATACATATATATATATATACACACACACACACACACACACACACACATATATATATATATATATATATATATATATATATATGCAAATGGTTTACTATCAAAAGGGCGATCGAACTTCATCCGAATTGGAAACACCGAACACCCTGATTTGACATTAGCAAATAATGAAAAAAAAATGTTGAATTCACAACAGCGAATGCACACTAGCATTTGCTGTTCTGAATTCAACATTTTGAATGCAGATCACACTATAGTGGGGATCAGTAAATGTACCTTTTCCCTCACTGTTGTGCAATCCCAGAGTTTGTATATACAAGTAGCAGGGGGTGGAGGGGGGGCTTGTTACCCTCCAAAAACTTTTGTTGCTCATGATTAGAAGTGTGGTATTTCTGGTAAAGTCAATATTCCTGAGATGTCGATTTTCCTGACATACCTTGTTTGGTCATGTTTCTGCTCATTCATTTGATTTCTGACATTTCGGTTCAGAAATATGAACACTCGCACAATGCAGATGTGAGATTTTTATAGTAAATATATATATATATATATATATATATATATATATATATATATATATATATATATATATATAGTTCTACTTTCAAGTCTCGTAATATTGAATTTCAGTATCTCGAGACAAGAATAAAAAAAGTGCAGTTGTTCAAAACTGCATACTGATGAATCTGAGGTTGTCGAATCCCAAGTAGTTGTGGTGCGGTCTGTTCTGCATAGTATGCTGACCTTTTAAGGTTTAGTCTTTTCTGGGTTGTAGGCATGGCCGCCAATGTGTGGTTATGTTTGGAGATTCTGATATGTTTGCAGTGTGTAAGAGTTTTGGGTAGAAATGTGTTTTGTTTTAATTTTTTGGTAAGTTTTACAAGTAGGTTGTGGTAGATAGGGGAGAGTGTATGTGTAAGTGTTGAAAGTGGTGATTTTTTATGGGTCTACATTACTTGATCAAAATTTCACAATCTCGAACAAGAAACGTAGAAACCCACTTAACCGAAAGTGCACTACATCGAAAGTGCACTTTTGCAAAAGCCAATTCAAAACAAACTACTTTAAACACTTTTTTGCAGGGGTGCAAGCCCCCCTGCATCCCCCACACCACCCTACTTAAATATACTAACTCCGAGATCGCACTACAGTGGGGAAAATGATATATTTCCTTATCCCCACTGTAATGTGCTTAGGTGAATCGGCTTTTTCAAAAGTGCACAGTCGTCGTGCACTTTCGCTTTAGTGGGTTCAATTTTCTGTTTGTCGAAAAAGTGTGTTTTCAACAAACAGAAGTAGACCCTTTTCACATGTGTAGTGTGTGTGTTTCTCATGGCAAATGTTTGACAGTGTGCAATGGGAGTGTAGTGCCTGTAAGAGTATGTTTGTTGTTATTTTGTGGCAGTGTGACCTCAAAGTTGGTATATATAACTAACGGGGGTGTGGGGGGTGCAGGGGGGCTTACCCCCTGCTTAAATGATTATTTGGGTTTTGTTGGTGTGTGTGTGTTGTCTGGTTTGTTAAGTGTAGTAAGGAAGGTTGTTTTTGTGTTTTTGTGTGGTGGAGGGTACATTAGAAAGCAGGATGTCGCTTACTGAAAATTTGGTATTACGAACTTTCAGTATACTGATGCTCATTTTTTTACATTTTTTCACTGTACTGGATTTTCATTATTGCTGTCATAAGATACTGAAAGTTGATATTTCAGTATTTTAAGATTGGAAAGTGTAACTATATATATATATATATATATATATATATATATATATGTGTGTACTTCAGAAGCTAGAAATTTCAAAACTTGGAACTGCTAATGGCTGAGACCATAAGATCGAAAACCTAATAAAAATAAATAAATAAATAAATAAAAAAGTTTTTTGCATTTCCGCAGGGGGGAGCAAGCCCCCCCCTGCACCCCCAACACCACCTACCAATTAAATATACCAACTCTAAGATAAGTATCCTGTTCCGTGTTGTACTGTACTGAGATCGCCATTCAAAATGTATGACATTTCAAAACTTTGATCTTATGGTTTCAGCCTTTCAAAGTTTGAAATTTTGAAACTTCAAGCTTCTGAAGGGGATCCATCCCCCAGATTCTGTATGCCTTGCACAGCATGCAGGTTCAGTGCAGGAGATCTAGCAAGCAATATGTCTGCCATGCGATCCAGGAACAGCCTACAGTCCTGCACAAACTAAGCCCCTGTATGCAAATCACCCCATTTGCAGGAGAAATCCATGCAAATCAGATGAATTTGCAATCCAGGAAGCTTGCAATCGGCCGTGCAGGGCTAGTGCAATCTGAAGAAATGTACTCGTTAGTAACCGAGTACATTTCTGCAAAATCCAAAACGGAGCAGTGACAGCTCCAAATAAAGGCTGCATATCAGTCAGGAAGCATGCCAATGGCCAAGTATAAGGCCACTGGCACTGCAAACAACATAAAAAATAAAAAAAAATCAACTTTTAATTTTTTTTAGCCGATCTTGGCTGTTTAACCATAGGGCAGTGGTGTGCAAACGGGATCAGGGGAAATAACAAAATAAATCTAAAATAAGCATTCTAACTAAAATCACTATTCTGCCATGCAAGTCAATGACAGGCAGAAGACAACATGGCCAGTGAGTAGTAGTTGCTAAGGGGGGAGGCTCAGTGTGAGACATGTAACTATGCATTAGCAGGCAATCCTATTCAAATGAGGGGAATGATAGTGAATCCCAGTTTTCCCCAGGATGCTAGTCAGGTCCCAACAGTGTAAGAGTAGGACTAGCTTGGTGCAAGCCTAGGAGTTAGCTGACATCATGGGGGGGGGGGGTGTCAAGCATACTGTAAGTGGACTGGAGCCCTGTGGCTCAGGTTTGCTCCTAGCTAAGCACAGCTAAGCAAGGGGGTGTGCCTGACTCTGCCTAGCACTCTGTACATTGCCTAAGCGATTGTGGGCACTGCGCGGTTTTAAAGGTTTTAAAAAAAAGTTAAACAAGGAAATAGCAGCTCTGTGAACATTTGAGCACTGTTTGTGTGGCGCACCCCTGGGCTTAAACAGGAAGGCAATGGGAAGGGAAAACAGCAGTAGGAAGGTAATCTAGGAGAACTACAATAGCTGTCAGGTGAAATGTATCAGAATCAGCCAATTACACAGGCAGCAGACCAGCCCAGCCCAGAACACTACTATAAGCTATGCAAACCTTCCCCTCTGGTTTTTCCCACACTCTACACCACCGGTGTAAACAAGTGGGGAACTTTTAACACTCACAACAGCAAAATGATAGAGGCTGCAATAACTATCATACAACAACTTATGGAAGAGGCTGAGATTGGTGAGGATGTGAATGCTGTCATCCAACCCACAGTGAGGAGACAGAGAGCAGTGTACAGACCCAAGGTAACCTACCATGGGCTGCATGAGCTGGAGATAGTGGAGCACTATAGGATGGACAGGGACCTCCTACAGCAAACTGTTGAGCTGTGCTGGCCATGCCTCACACACAGAACTAGCAGAGGTGAACCCATCCCAGTGGATATCAAGGTATATGTAGTCCTAAGAATACTAGCTACAGGTACCTTCCAAAGGCCAACTGGGGATATGATGGGGATCTCACAGGCATCAGCATCCAGGGTACTCCACCAGTTCCTGGATGTCATGTCAGCACATGTCGATGAGCACGTACATTTCCCCAACACCCATGAGGCGTTAGCCAGCAATACACAACTGTTCCACCAAATAGCAGAATACCCTGAGGTAGTGGGTGCTATAGACTTCATGCACATATGCATCAAAGCACCACCCAGTGAGCGGGGTAGGGTCTACATCAACCGCAAAAGCTTCCCCTCCATCAACTGCCAGGTTGTGTGCAATGCCCAGGGCATAGGTTCATAGGTTGGTAATAAGCTATCAGCCCTAGGGCCTTTACAAGCCTAGCCATAACAATTCCCTGGCTATTTCTTCCCACACTATTTACTTCCCTGGACCCCTGTCTAGCAGGGTGACTGACATGATCCCTGGGGTGAATTTCCTTTCTTCCATCCAATTGTCAAGGTTCCTTTGGAAGAGGGCCAAAGAGGCACTCTGCTTCATATGTATGGGCAGTCTATTCCAGAGTCTGGGGAGTCTCTGGGTCCAGGAACCTATCCCTCCAGTATGTTTTGTTTATTGTGATGACAAGGTTTAGATCCCTGGAGCATGTGGCTCTGAGGGATTGGGATTTCTTTAAGTGTAGCATGTCCAACAGCTCTGGGTTTGACATGGCCTTGTATGTTAAGCACTGATCGCCTCTGAGTAGACGATATGCGACAGAGTGTAGCTGGAATTTTTTAAGGCAGTTAGTGTAGGGCATCTGCTTTAGGCCTGTGATTCTTTTAGTGAGGTATTTCTGTGGCCTTTCCAGTTGTTGCAGATGTCTTGAGAGGTACATACCAAACGGGGTGTTGTATTCTATAATGGGTCTAATGAGGGATGAGTACAGTGGGACAATGACCTCCTTTTTTCTGGATGAAAAGCCCTTAGTGATGAGGTGTGCCACAAAGAAGGATTTTCTGCTGTTGTGGTGATGTGGTTATTGAAGGTGAGACCACTGTCCAGCTATGACCCTAAGTCTCTTATCACACTTTCGGTGTTTAGTGTACTGCCACCTATGTGGTAATTCATGGCTAAATGTTTTTTCCCAAAGGGGATAACTATACATTTATTTGCATTGAGCTTGAGCCCATGGCTCTGGCACCAAGCATCTGTTTCTGTAAGGCCCTTCTGTAGAGTATCCACATCATTTGGGGATTCAATAATGGCTTCCAATTTGCAGTCATCTGCAAACTGTTAGCCAGAGTCCCTTAGTGTTGGCCTGTACTTTAGAGAAGTAGATGCCAAACAAGAGTGGTCCCAGGACTGAACCCTGAGGTACTCCACTTATCACTTGTCTGGAGCTGGGTTTGGAGTTGGCAACTTTTACAGTGTGGGTTCTGTCAGTAAGCCAGTTGGCAACCCATCGGGTGATGTAGGGATTAATGCCAACTTAGTAAGTCTATCTATGATTCCAGAGTGGGGGATGGTGTCAAAGGCCTTTGCGAGGTTCAGATAGGCTGTGTGGACCACCTTACCTTCATCCACGGTTCTGGCGACTGATTCGAAGAAGTCAATCAGGTTCAGGAGACAAGATCAGTCCTGAATAATGAATATGTGTGCTGGCTGCCCTGGAAGCTATCACGATTCCCACATCTGGCATCTGATGCAGCTGTACATACAACAATGGGGACATCCCTCACGGTTACCTAGTGGGGAATGCTAGATACGCACTGGAGCCATGGCTGATGACACCCATCAGAAATGCACACACACCAGAACAAGAACTCCATAATGAGGCACACGCAGAGACTAGAATTATTGTAGAGCATGTGTTTGGGATGCTCAAGTCATGGTTCCAGTGCCTGGACATATCTGGTGGAGCCTTGCAGTATTCACCAGCTACATGTACCCAAATTATCCTTGTATGTGCCATGCTACACAATATGATCCTTCAGAAACAGCTGCAGCAGGAACAGCACAGGGCAGGGCCACACAGCCCCCCA
Organism: Protopterus annectens; assembly: GCF_019279795.1. Classification (NCBI taxonomy): domain Eukaryota; kingdom Metazoa; phylum Chordata; order Ceratodontiformes; family Protopteridae; genus Protopterus; species Protopterus annectens. Next base: position 522,676,256 of record NC_056731.1, read on the forward strand.
CCATTGCCAAGGCCTGCACAGGCACAGAGTGACTCAGAGGAGGAACAACCTGTGCCTGCCCCAGTAGGCAGAAGGAGGCATGCCCAGTATGCCCTGGTCTTGGCAAAGAGGCAACGCATAGCACATACACTGACACAGGACAGACCCAGGGAATAACACCTCTCTCTGACTCTCAAATACAGTAAAAGGGATGCCAAACATTACACTACTTGTGCTCAACCATGTGTAGGAAGTGTACTATTTGCATTCGACATAGGCAGTCCTGCAGCACCACCCTCAATACTTGGACACCCACAAGGTAAGTGACTCACACAAGCCAGTCAGGGGGGTTCACATACCCAACAACAGTCACAGCCAGACAGACAGGTGTAGACAAACACAAACAAAGGCTGTGCTATGGCCTCTGAAAGATGCCTATGGGTAACCCCCCCCCCCAGGCCTACACAGACAGACTACAGCAGGTCAGGCAGTGGGGCATTAGTTATGAAGGGTAGTCAGAAACTAATATGAAAGTAAATCAAACCTAAGATCTGTAGTACACTGGTATGCCTCTAGTCAGCATGACAGGTTATAATACAGAATTAAATGGAGTACCTGACATACCAGTACAGTCATAGCAAATGTGTACAAGTGTCAGGTGTGCCCCACCATCCTACATAGAAATGTAGTAACAGTCAGGTGTCCCCCCAGTCTTATGTAGAAATGTAGAATTAGTCAGGTGTGCCCCCAAATCCTACGTAGAAATGTAGCAACAGTCAGGTGTGCCCCCCCATCCTACATAGCAATGTAGTAACAGTCAGGTGTGCCCCCCCAATCCTGTGTAGAAATGTAGAAATAGTCAGGTGTGCCCCACCATCCTATGTAGAAATGTAGTAACAGTCAGGTGTGCCCCACAATCCTGTGTAGAAATATAGAAATAGTCAGGTGTGCCCCCTTCCTACATAGAAATGTAGTAACAGTCAGGTGTGCCCCCCCCAATCCTGTGTAGAAATGTAGAAATAGTCAGGTGTGCCCCCCAATCCTACGTATAAATGTAGTAACAGTCAGGTGTGCCCCCCATCCTACATAACAATGTAGTAACAGTCAGGTGTGCCCCCCCCAATCCTGTGTAGAAATGTAGAAATAGTCAGGTGTGCCCCACCATCCTATGTAGAAATGTAGTAACAGTCAGGTGTGCCCCCCAATCCTGTGTAGAAATATAGAAATAGTCAGGTGTGCCCCCTTCCTACATAGAAATGTAGTAACAGTCAGGTGTGCCCCCCAATCCTGTGTAGAAATGTAGAAATAGTCAGGTGTGCCCCCCCATCCTATGTAGAATTGTAGTAACAGTCAATGCCAAATGATCGACGGATACCCTGCAGAAACAGTATGCTACCTGTGGGTGTACAACACAAAGGTCAGCACTGCAGTACAAACTATCTGGACTTGAACCACACATTCATTACAGATGGGCATACAGGGCATGCTCACACACTTAGAGAAATGAAGGCAGTGTCAGTCAACAACATACTGAAAGGTCATACTGGGCATGCTCACACACAAACACATGAAGACCATGTCTGCAAACACCAGTGGACCAGACATATCTGGCAGTCGCAGATGTTAGTGCAGACACTCCTCAGTATGCACCACACATGCTTTGCACACACAGTGGATAGGAATACAGACATATATCTAAGGACAACACACTATAATAAGCCAAAGGTAGATGTACATAGATGTGTGAAAGAGGGTGACAAGGACCCATATAGCCCTGCACCACCCAGCACACAGCCAAAGGTCCACAACAACATGAGGTTCAGATGTCACTCACTTTAGATACTAGCCACCGGTATCTGTCAGTATTACAGACTATGTGGTGCACGTGCTAGCTGTGCAACATAACTATACAAGGAAGTAGTCATCTAGCAGCTGTATACACATACCTGTGAAATCTGACCCTGTGTGTGCCCACATGTGGTGTGTCAACCTTTAGATGAATGGGTTATAGCCCATGCACACACACTGCCCTCCCCATAGCCCTACTATGACAAGCCTGCTGAGGTCATCCACTGTGAAATAAAGCTTTGGGAGAATTGTAGCCCAGTAATCTCCATGACACGTCCTTTAACTGCATACTGTTGTAGTGTGATAAACTAGTTAGGTAGGAGTTCCAATCCCAGACATGGCAACTGTGTTTGTGTGTGTGTGTGTGTGTGTGTGTGTGTGTGTGTGTGTGTGTGTGCGTGTGTGTGTGTGTGTCTGTCTGCCTCTGTGCAGAGAGCAATGCTTTTTAGGGTAGTCACACACTCTACAACTCAAATGCTCTACTTTGGTAAGGCTGCTGATATCATCCACCTAGAAATACATCTCTGGGAAGGTTGTAGCCCAGTAATCTTCATACCATGTGCCATAACTGCATACTGCTGTAGTGTGATAAAATAGTTAGGTAGGAGTTCTAATCCCAGACTTGGCAAGTGTGTGTGTGTGTGTCTATGTGTGTGTGTGTGTGTTTGTGTGTGTGTGTGTGTGTGTGTGTGTGTGTGTGTGTGTGTGTGCGCGTGCATGCGTGTTCGTGTCTATCCAACTCTGTGTAGACAGCAATGCTTTTTAGGGTAGTCACACTCCCTACAATTCAAATGCTCTACTTTGGCAAGGCTGCTGATGTCATCCACCTAGAAATACACCTCTGGGAAGGTTGTAGCCCAGTAATCTCTGTAGCGCATCCTATAACTGCATACTGCTGTAGTGTGATAAATTAGTTAGGTAAGAGTTCTAATACCAGATTTGGCAATTGTGTGTGTGAGTCTGTGTGTGTGCATTTCTATGTTTGTGTAGGGAGCAACACATTTTAGGCTAGTCACACTCACTACAATTCAAATGCTCTACTTTGGCAATCCTGCTGATGTCATTCACTGTGAAATATACCTTTGGGGAAGGGGCATTCCAGTAACCTCCATGGTGTGTCCTATAACAGCATCATGCTGTAGTGTGATATAGAACTCTGATAGGGGTTCTCTCCCCACACATGGCAGTTGTGGATGTTTTGTGTGTGTTTCTATGTTTGTGTAGGGAGCAACGCATTTTAGGCTAGTCACACTCAATACAATTCAAATGCCCTACTTTGGCAATCCTGCTGATGTCATTCACTGTGAAATACACCTTTGGGGAAGGAGAACTCCAGTAATCTATGTGGTGCATCCTATAACGGCATAGTGCTATAGTGTAATATACTAGTTAGGTAGGAGTTCTAATCCCAGACATGACAGTTGTGTGTGTGTGTGTGTGTGTGTGTGTGTGTGTGTGTGTGTGTGTGTGTGTGTGTGTGTGTGTGTGTGTGTGTGTGTGTGTGTGTGTGCGTGTGTGTCATTTGTATCCTGTGTGGTAGTGGTTGTGAGTGTGTAACAAATGGACTCAATGTGGAGCAGGTTTTGCAAACTTCTTTTCTGGTGGGCCAAGTATATATCACAATGTCCACCATACAGGTATAACAGATGTGAAATAGCCAAGAGGCTGGGTTAAAATCCATGCCCCTAAATGCGACATCAATGCCAGCTGAACAATGTTAGCAACCCTTGTATTACCCAGGGAAGACTCTCAACCCATGTCGCATACACACACACACTTACCTAGGCAACAGCCACTGTTGGTAGTAGCCTGTATATGGTACACTGATAGTAACCATAGGGTGAATGCAGTGGGCTACAGAGGGCATGGCACCCTGTCCATCAGTCCAGTAGGCATGTACATGCTGACAGTTTACCTCCCCCATGTTCCCCACTGGACACCTGCAACACCTGTGGTGCCATCAAATGTGACTCACAAAGGACATAACATGCCTGAAACACAAGCTCTGTATGGACAGATGCCACTGACACCAGGAAACACCAGTATCATGCTATCAATGTAGGTGCAGGGCAAACCTGGTGTCCATGAACAGTTCCCTCCACATGAGGCCAGGACTGGCACATCTGATGATAAAGATCTGTGTACACAACATGAGCCAAACACCCCAGGTACAGTTTCACATGTCACTGTACATGCATGTGGGAGGTGTGCACATCCCAGACACTGTCCATATGGACTAAGGAACACATACATGACAAGCAATCCACAGAGCTGACCACATGCAGTAGTCACCCAGGTGACTGGATGGTGAATACAATACCCACCTGTGTGGGCAACTCCAGACACTAAACCCCTGAGCCACAATGCAGATCATTGTCATGTGGCCTGATGCCAAGGTATACCCATCACTTAGCCTTGTTTAGCCATCTGGCACCATCAACCACAACACAACCATGAAGCAGTGCACGCATGCATGTCAGTACTGGCATCCATGTCTGTGTGTGTGGTGTATGATGCATATGACCACATTCACACTCACTACAACCCCCCATTGGCATACTGAAGCATGGTGTCTGATGTCAGACACCTCCACATACCCTTTGCACATATAACGTCCGTATGACCTCTGTGGTGCATGTGATACCTGCACAGTACTGTGTTATGGCAATCCCACTAGTGAGGAGTTGTATTCCTGGCCCTGCCAAGTGTAGCAATGTATGTGTGTCCCTGTGACAGTGTGGCTGTGTTGATGCTGACACCTGTTCATGCACGCAGGCACGTGTATTACACCTACCACATAGCTACCATATCCCTGTTGCAGTTGTCACTCACCATCAGATGTACATTCTGAGGGGTCCCCAACATGTAACCTATGTGGTGCATCCGATAAATGCATGGACATGTGATAGCATTACCTAGTCGTCAGGGGTTTTATACCCTGTACTGGTAGGTGTGTGACACAAGCATGTGTAAGTTTTACTTTCCCACCCCTCCCTGGCTTTTCTGTGCCTCTGTATGCCTCTCTTACTCCCTCTCTGGTGGATGTGGAGACTTGCACCTGCTTTTCAAAGGCAGCAGCATGTCTATTTTAAGTGATGCTCAGGATCAGCTGATGGTCTCTGCCCAAATTGCAGTCCGCCTCTAGCTGATTGCATGTGGAACAGCTGTGGAAACATTCCCATAGCCAATTGCATGGAAACACACACCAATATCTAGGAACATCTTGTTGGTGGTGGGCCATTCATTCACTTTGAGCAGGAACTTGATCTGTTTGGCAAACAGCATCTCAGATGGATTGGGGTTTACCTCTAACAGCATACACTGTGGAAATCGGCCAGCACACAGGAGGGGGATGTGCCTGACCTGACTACAGACTGCAAGTGCTGCTATACTGCATTTGGAGTAATATTGTTATAACAGGGTGTGTGTGGATATGGCTGTCCTATATGTTTACATACCTACCATGTCAGTGCTATGTTAATTAGGGAACACCCATCTGTAGGGCCATCTGTAGACTGGCTAGTGTGTGGTGCATTTTGTTTCAGGTGTAACCCACAGAGCACCTATCTGTGAACTGCAGAAGGTAGTGTGAGGATTGCAGTCTGTAGATGGTGACAGCCATGAGAGTTACTGACTTCATATCCCTCATAGGATATATGGTGCAACAAACCCTGTTACAACAGTAAATGTATGAGGTTATCACAGCAACATGTCAATATTGGCCTGTGTATGTGCCTCCAGCCACAACCCTGACAACCTTTGTACATATGTCATGCAGTAAGGGGTGCATATGTACTGTACACCATAATTAGTGACATCATATCTGATATCAAGCCAGTGAGATATCAGACTGCTACACATGTAATGTATAGTATTAGTTATATTTGATGACATAACCTGGACATTCTGTGGTTGTGCGTACAGAACTGAGGTCTGTGTACTTATGGTGATTGTCGGCAGTGTGTGTATTGTTAATATGTACCTTGGCCTGTGTACAGACTGTGGTAGATGTCATTGTTCTTGGTCCTGTTCTATCTGATGTTACATGCTGCTCCATTGTATGTTACCCTATCGGTTTACATGTTTGTAGGGCCATACACACACATGTCCCATACCACAGACAGGCAGCGGACCACACTATGTAGCGGGCCAGTATATGTAGGGTTACTGTGTTCATACGTTCATAGGTTCATAGATTAGTACTAAGCTAACTGCCCTTGCAAACCATTTTAAGCCTAGCCAATTATCCCTTGTGAGACTCAAACCCTGCACCTTGTGTTTGTAAGGCAAACACCTTAACCATTAGGCCACCCTAATGGGTGGCACATATGAGGTTGGTGTTGAACAGATAGTCCATATACTGTAATAATACACTAGCATGCCATATGTAGCTGTGGCTGTGCTCACATTGGTTGTGGTTATGCACTTACACACATGTGTATGTTACTCTGTGCTGTGGCATGCCTGTACAGCCTGCTATATATGTACAGGTAAATGTGTATTCCCTCATAGGAAATGTAGGCCAGTGTTGAGCCGGTCTGCCTGTAGCCTGCACAGTGCTTTGTTACATGCCTAGCAGCTTAGTGTACTTGCCCAGTGAGAAGTAATATCCAGTTACTTATAGGTTTATAGGTAGGTACTAGGCTATCGGCCCAAGGGCCTACATAAGCCTAGACAACAAGGGTCCCTAGCTTACACCACCCAAGAAAGTTATTTTCCTGTGCCACTGTCGAGCAGAGACACAGAAGTGATCCCTGGGGTGTATTTCCTATTTCCCATCCACTCATCAAGATTTTTCTTGAAGAGTGCTAATGAAGAACTTTGCTTGACATAAATGGGTAGCCAGTTCTAGACTATGGAAAGTCTCTGAGACAGGAATCTATCTCTCCAGCATGTCCTGTCTATTGTGGTGACAAGGTTTAGGTCCCTAGAGCATGTAGTTTGGAGGGATTAGGATTTCTTTAGGTGTAGCATGTCCAACAGCTCTGGGTTTGACATAGCTTTATATGTTAGGCAGAGATCACCTCAGAGTAGGCGATATGCTACGGAGTAAAGCTGGAGTTTTTGAGGCGGTCAGTGTAGGGTATTTGTTTGAGGCCAGTAATCCTCTTTGTGAGGTACCTCTGTGGCCTTTCCAGCTGCTGCAGATGTCTTGTGAGGTACATTCCAAAAGGGGCATTGTACTCTATAATGGGTCTAATGAGTGTCGAGTAGAGGGGAACAATGACCTCTTTTTTCCTGGATGAGAACCCTTTTATGATGAGGTGTGCCACGTAGAAGGACTTCCTGACTACTGTGGTGATGTGACTATCAAATGAGAGACTACTGTCCACCTGGGTCCCAAGGTCTCTTATAACACATTCGGTGTTAAGTAGATTGCTGCCTATGTGGTAGTTCATGGGTACAGAGTTTTACCAAAGGGGATGACAATGCAGTTTTTGGCATTGAGCTTGAGGCCATGGCTCTGACACCAGGCATCTGTCTCAGCGAGGCCCTCCTGTAGGATGTCCAAATCATTTGGGGACTTGACTATGGCTCCTAGTTTGCAGTCATCTGTGAACTTCATTAGCCAGAGGCCTTCTGTGTTAGCCTGTACTTCAGAGAAGTAGATACCAAACAGGAGAGGTCCCAGGATGGAACCCTGTGATACTCCACTTGTCACTGCTTTGAAGTCAGATTTGGAGTCTGCAACTTTTACAGTGTGGGTTCTGTCAGTGAGCCAGTTGGCAACCCATCTTGTGAAGTAGGGATTTATACCTAGTTTAGTGAGTTTAGCTATAATTCCAGAATGGGGGATGGTGTCAAAAGCTTTGGCGAGGTCAAGATAGGCAGTGTGAACCACCTTACCCTCATCTACGGCTTTGGTGACTGCCTCAAAGAAGTCGATCAGGTTCAGGAGGCATGATCTGCCTTTCACAAACCTGAACTGGGTGAGATCCACAGTTTGGAGGTTACCAGTGTCTTTGTTTATGAGTTCCATGATGATATGTTCCATGGCCTTGCAGACCAGGCTCATCAGGCTAATAGGTCGATAGTTCCTGGGATCAGTGGTGGCTCCATCTTTGTGGAGTGGGATAACTGTTGCTGTGTGCCATTTAGTGGGCACAAAGCCTGATGCGAGGCTATTATTGAACATGGTGCTTAAGTGGGGAGCCAGTTCATTCTGAAGTTCATGTAAAACGCAGCCTGGGATGTTGTCCAGTCCCATGGATGCTGTGTTTTTGGCTTTAGAGAGTGCAGCTTTTACCTGCGTAGTTGTGATTACAGGGACTCTGCATTCTTCCTGTATAGATATGGGCCCTTTAGGGGGTGAGAGGGGGGTAAAGTTAGCACTGATCTTATCTGCCAAGATGTTGGCAATATCAGTTGGTTCTGTAATTTTCGTGCCTTTGTGCTGTAACACAGAGCAGATCTGGGTGTTGCCATCAAGATTCTTGACATAGCTATAGAATGCTTCATGGTTGTATTTGGAATCCGTGGCAATTTTGTTTTCATAGCTAGCTGTACTGCTGCCGGGCCACCATAACAGTCATGTATGTTAGACAGAGCAGTGGTAAGCTGTACAAATGTATGTCAATATCTAGTGGGTGGTATGTGGCCATGGCACCTCCTTACCAGCAGTTATTATGTGGCAGGACAGACAGGTATGTGTGAATGTGTAAACTATGGGGGAAAATGTATACCAGTAGTTACGTGTTATACCCATCTACATGGCTGTTAATATCCACATTGTCAGGACTGGTCCACATGTCTTGCACTAAGGGGTTATGCGTATACCTCTGGACTGTCCAGAGTGTGTCAGACTGTCCACATATATTGGCCATTATTTCTGCTGTAGTCCACAGGAGCATTACATGCTAGCAGTGGTACTGTACTATGATGTCCTTAGGATGTCTGTCAGTAGCCAATGGCGCACATGTTAAAAGCAGATGTGACCTCCCACACACTGTCTGTGAAGACAATCCCTATTACAGTAGCAATACTCTACAAGTATACCTGTTATACATACCTGACATCCCCTTGCACTACGACTTTGGGACTAAAGGGGCTGAGGCAGGGCTACACTCCATGTTCAGAACATATGGTGATAATATATGTACATATACTTATCCAGATATCTATACAGACATACAGATATACATATTGACATACATAGATGGATATGTATATGTACATAGATATACAAATAATCACCCAGATATATACATATACAGAGCAATATATGTCTACACATATACAGATAGAGATACATATGCACATATACGTATGGATATCCACATATATATTGGCAGTAGTAGGGATATGAGAATAGATATGTATGCACATATAATTATTGATATCTACATATATACCAACATAACTAGGCATATCTGTACACATAGGATCTGCAGACATATATGGCTATATATACATATATCTATATATACATATATGTATATCTATGTATACATATATCTATATATACATATATGAATATGGGAGTGCTACAGAATCCTGAAAGCCCAAAATCCTGAAGACCATCAGGGTTGAGCTGCCTTAAGCTATATGGATGTACATTACCAAACAATCCACCTTGGTTAAATGTAGCCTACTGCCACCTGCCATACAGACTGTTCTGTTTGTCAGTGTGCTTGTGATGGTGTCACTTCTGCCTTGTTATGTAATAGTTACATCCCATTATGTCAACTGAGGTCTTTACCCCTAGGGATCGTCTACAGAGTGTAGATAGAGGCTGCTGAACTATACACCTGCATTACTTACCGTTGATTGTTTGGTATCCTGTGGCCCAGTCTGTCTTTACTATTGTACTACATGATGGCCTTGGCCTGGACAGCAACATTTGTTAACTTTTCCAAACTACTGTATTAGTATAACTGTTTCACAGTTGCATTACTCAGTTTATATGGATGTCCGTGTCTAAACAGCTATATGACATGGCATATACAACTGTAATAGTACACAAATAAAGCTTTCCCATTTATGCGCACTTGTGTATGGTGTTATATCCTTTGATATCTCTGTGGGTATATGTTGCAGGCAATGATTGTCATTTGTATGGGTGACTCATACAGTCTCCAGTTGGTAAGGTGGCAACTGTAGTAATAGTGGCTGTTCCATACTGTGTGCACATACTACATATGTAACTTACTGTACATATCTCTGCATGTGTATGTGTAGTTACATATATATATATATATATATATATATATATATATATATATATATATATCTGTATCTGCATATATGTGTCTGTATCCTAGGGATGCCCATGTCATGTCTGGTCCTGGTTATGGTATCTGCAACACTTGGTAGTGTATTGCAGGGGGGACGTGTTTGGCTGTGGAGGGTATACCTATTCGTACAAGACGTATATTGTTTGTGGCCTCTGAACCCCATTAACGTTGCATGTGGACATATATGTTTTTGTTATTTCCCCATTATCTACAGATGTATGTCTGTATATACCTATATATATATATATATATATATATATATATATATATATATATATATATATATATATATATATATATATATATCTGCTGACATATGTATAACCTGTGTATATATCATATAGCTGTAGACATACATATCTATAGATGTAGGCATTTGCATGTATATATTTATATATATGTATATATTTATGTAGATATATGTATATCTACATATATAGATATGTTGTATCTGTTTAGATATTAATATATTTACACACACATACATCTAAATGTTGGAATACATTATCTGTACTATTGAATGACTGGGCTGGATGATATGTATTTGAGAACATCAGAGTTATGCATATCTGACATGGCTTAGTGGTAAATCACTTTGGCTATGGTCTGCAAGGTCCTGGGGTCGAGCCTTGCAGAGGCTGTTTATTTGTTGCTGGGCAGAAAATGGGCTGTTGGATACAGAGTGATTAAGGCACTTTAAAGCAGTTGTAAGCAGGTTTGCGCAGAGGTAAGCACTGCTAACGTCCGGTTACAGTTTCTTATACTCAGCTTCTAAATTGCTTAACCTGTGTAGGCATTACTTACCCCAGTACAAACAGGCTTAAACCCTCTTACTGCTGCTTAAAAGTGATTACTCCCACTTACCCCCATGCTAATTTCTTTAAAAGAAAAGAAAAAGGGGTTGATAGGAAAGTGGTGGAAAAAAGGGGCACAAAGAGGGAAAGACAGTAGGGAAAATAGCCAGGGATGTGCAGGAAGGGTGTAGGGAAGGTCCATAGCTGCCCATTTCTTCTACAGCAACAGCTACGCATATACACTGAATTTGGATATAGATTTGGACACTCAAACCCCTGGGAGGGGGTGAGGACAATATAAATTAGTTGTGATGCCAATTAGACTGGAGTACATGTGTCCAATGGACTTGTGTGCAAAATGGACAGCTATGTATGGGGCAAGGTTTTTTTGTGGGAACAGTGTACCCTTTTTTTTCAGGTGAGAGTGGGATGTTGGGGAGGAGTAGTAGGTATATTTTGGGAGGTTGGTTGGGTAGGTTAACAGACAAGACAAAGAAGATGCATACAGGGGAGGTATATGACACATGGGGGGTAAACACCTTGATGGGGAGGGGTGTTGGGAAATTGGAAACCCATGATCCCCTAGTGGAAACAGTGGGACTGAGGTCCCCACCCATGGGCAGTCACCACTGCACCTTCACAGTCCCGAAGGTGGCTGTGCTGGGGGCAGAGTCACAGAACCAGGCTGACTCTCTAATCATGACACATGGTCCTCGAGCTGGTGTAGAAGATCACCAAACTGCTCATTGATCTATCTATGCACCACGACCCGGACCTGGCGACAGGTGACAGGTGCCTGTCCGCGCCCACTTCCGGGGCGGCAAGCTCCATCCCCTGAGGTGGTTCCACCCGAACGTGGTGCAGGACCAATGGACAGGGAGGTCCCAGGTTAGGCCCCAGACATGCTGGTGCTCGGTGCCACGGCCAGCTGAGGTGGGACAGGTGGGTCCACTGGAACCGGCCTTCCCAAGCATGCTATAATGTTTTGATTTCATTGTCATATGTGGGTTAGTAATAGTCAACACATTCCAGGGTTAGGTATAGCAGCATGCATAGATATTCCCATTAACCCAGACACCAGATATGGAACAGTTGCATAACAAATAGAACACATGCATATATGGGACCCCAGTGGTAATAAGAACAGCATGCAGGTACATTGATGGCACCATGCCACCATTGTTGGAATAATTCAATATAGCACATGCATGGGAACCATTAATATATTTATCAGACAATTGGACAGTATAAGAACATAGGTGACATTACATACCAGTTGGGGTGAGTATGTCAATTATTGTTGGAGATATGGTGGGGGGTGAGAAAGATGTAAATTGACAACTAGTATATTCCTGAAGTCCACATTACTTTCCTAGTCAGTGCTGTTATCTGTACCTTACAAGTCTTACTACACTACCCTATAGCCTTCATTTGGACAGTGATATGGCTGTCATCATTGTTAAACATGATCTGGTTTTACCTGCAGTATACACCTCTTACCTGGTATACCTGTGAAGGAAATTTTTGTTAACAGTAGCTAACTGCTTCTACACATACTCACAGATTCCAGGTTAATGTTGTGCTTATAGCTATCCAACTCTTTCTACACAGATAAAACAAACTGTACCCAACAGGGTAAGGACTAGTAAAAATAAAAACACAAATATCACGAACTGCACCAAACTGTTTAATGAAGAGCTGAAGGCTCTCAAATACTAAGCACTTTCACCATCAACTGATGGCTTCTTCAGAGTAAAAGGAGCACATAAACACAGGTTTTATTAGTTTTACTAGTTACAATTCTCGGCTACACCTACGTTTTTTGGGGAACTGGTGTATTTTATTAATTTACTCAATTTTTATATTGTGTTCCGCTTGATTTTCCATGGAAGCGGTTATAAAAGAGTTAACCGCTTCAGTTAGGAAGTTGACGGCGTTGCTGATGCCAACCCAGGTGGATGCTGGGAGATCTTCTCAGGCGACGGTGACTGACTCGCAGGCCCAGTTGTTCACATTGCATTCTGTTCCAGGTTTGGACATCGAAGAAGATGGTGATGTTACCAATGGCGAAGGTATCCAGAGTGGTACTGGGGTCAATCAGAACCGAATGGACATTCAACGGTGGCTGCCCGTTCCAGACGTCGACTTCTCGGTCTCGAAGGAGGAGGGAAGGGTTCTTTCAATGCCATCTTTAAAAAAGCAGTTGGAGATTTTAGAAACTACATGCCGCAGATTCTGGGGTCTTCAATTAGATAATGCATTACTTTTAAAATCCATCGCTTTGAAGCAAGTACTGAAAGGGCTTAGATTGAACAAAGTGCCGAATGGGATCGAAAAAGGTTCTACTGCTTACAAGCAATTGGTAGATTTATATGATAAAACTGGGTTAGAAATTTTGGACATTATTATCAAAAACAATCTGAGTAAGTTGGAGCTTCGTGAAAAAGAAATAGCAACTTCAAATGAAAGTATTACTAGTGATTTATTGTTTTTTCAATATGTTAAACAATACAATGTTGTGCTCAACAACATTGAAAAGTTTGTTGATAAGAATGTTAAAATTAAAATCAAAAAGCTATCTAGAGATCTTTCGGACTATAAGAACAATATGGCATATAATTTTGGTTCTAATAAATATAATTTTGGTTCTAATAACAACAGGGCAGATTATAATAATGGCTCCAACAACAGGCAGAATTATAACAACATAGACAATGTATGTGATTATGATGACAAGCATGATTCTGGGGAATGCAATGAGGAACACCAAGGTTTTTTAGTAACATCTCCAGGTCCGAGGAGATCCGAACGCCTGAGGAACAAAATGGGGGGTGGTTCGGAGAACCAGTCGGACAGTCCCCATTACAAATTTCAACAAGGGAACAACCATTACAACACGAGAGGGCGGTGGCACAGCAACAACAACCAGAGGTGGAGATAATCCAGGGATTAGACTTTTGTTATAACAATCAAGCAATTGACATTAACAACCATGGCAATACACTTTTTAGTTTTTTGGAATGTAATACTGACATTGTTGAATCTACAGTTTGTGTTGAAGGGGCTGACAACAGTATTTCAATGGGTGTATTATGTTTGAACAATGATGCAGCTGCATTTAAATGTGAAGCTAATACGAAAGCAGGCTTCACTATTTTTAATTTCAGTGCTTTGGAAATAAACGAAATGCATCATGATTTATTAGCAAAGGGGTTCACATTTATACCTGCATTTTGTTACAATATTGTGGATTTGATTACAACTTGAAATTATATACTAGGCAGTTAAATTTAGCATTATATTTTAAAAGGCAAAATGTACAGAAAGATTTTTTTCCATCAACACTTATTACGAAAAGTACATTTATTCCACCTGTTGACAAGGATGTGGCATTGTTTGAAAAATTATCTGTTAACACTATACGAACATATTTGGAGAAGAATAGAATCAGGGAACAAGATAACCTTACAAAACAAGAGAGATTAGTGTTGGAAGAATTGACCACCAACAAAGAAATTAGAATAATGAAACCCGAGAAAGGGGGAGGGGTGGTCATTATGACTCACCTTGATTATACAGCCAAAATGGAAACTATTTTAAATGATGATAGTACCTATCAAAGAGCTTCTAGATGTGAGATGAATATAGCATATCAAAAAATTGACACCTTTGTAATGGATACCTTGTTGGAAGGGGGAATACAACAGAAAGACTACAGTTTTTTGGAAGTTGAACACCCAATTACACCTGCAATGTTCGGCATTCCCAAAATTCATAAAAATATCAGTGATCCCCCTTTCAGACCGATAGTTGCAGCAAAGGGATCTAAAACTGAACCTTTGGCAGCCTATGTTGATAAGAATACACTATGGGGTGTTAAACAAGCATGAGCATATATTGAAGGACTCATGGCATTGTTTAGAATGACTAAGTACTATTGGTAAGGGTGATTTGGTTTGGTCATTCCTTACTATAGATGTGGTCAATCTATTTTCTACAATACCTCAAGAAGAGGAGTTGGAATACTTTACAGAAAGTCTTTTGAGAAGTAAACATTTGACTACTGTAAAGTTGAACAATGTAGTTAATTTCATGGGATTAGTGCTTAAAAATAATTACATGATATTTGAGGGGGAAATTTACCACCAAATTTCAGGGGTGGCTATGGGGGCCAAATGTGCCCCCATTTTTGCTAACCTTGTTTTACTACATTGGGAAGAAACTTTTGTGTTCCCTACCCCTTTTTTTGAACCTATTGTATTATACAACCGATTTTTAGATGACATACTTATTTTGTGGAAGGGAAATGAAGATGAAGCTAGAAAATTTGTGGAATATCTTAATTCTACTACTCCGTTTCTTTCCTTCACATATAAGTGGGACAATGAGACTATTGATTTCGTGGACATTAAACTTATCAAGACAAGTGAAGGTTTAGAAAGCAATATATATATAGAAAAGAGACGTATAGTAATTCTCTTTTGCATTTTTCAAGTTGTCACCCATTTCATCAGCATAAAAGATGGTTCGTCTGTCACGTCTTGTAAGTAATTATCAGACTTATCAGAGAGAGATGTATAAATTAAGAGGAATGTTTTTGGATAGAGTTTACCCATTGAAATTGTTGATTTCAGATAAAAAAGAGGTGATGAAAAGAAGGTGGACATCATTTAAACCCATTTTGGTAGAAAACACCTCAATTATTGTGGTGAATGAAAGAATTGAGTCCACTCATTCGAATATGTTTGATTCAAGAGCTATTGCCTTAAAGTACAATTCGCAGGCATATAATATTATTGAGATTATTGGGAGATCTTGGGACCTAGCATTCAACATGGATTTGCAAAAAGAATTTGGTCACAAGCCAAAAGTTATTTTTTCAAGAGGTTTAAATTTAAAGAACCTATTTGAAAAACAACAAAGTAGATTTGCAAATTCACAAATGTACAAATGTGGGACATGTAGGTACTGTAGATACATCAATGATGGGATTCAGACCAGTTGTTTTACATTAGGAAGGTTTGTGGCCTGCATTGTGGTGGCAGGACAGGTAGCTTACATCCTTCTAAGTTGGGAACTGCTGATTGAGGGCTCAGTGTCTGTTATTCTAAAATGTATTAGTTCTGGTTTAAGCACTTGGGCTTCAGGCCAGTTATTTTACATTAAGAAGGTTCGTGGTCTGCACTCTTTTGGGAGGAGAGGCTGGACTCTGCCCTTCTGAGCTGGGAATTTCTGGTTAAAGGCTTATAGTGCCTGCATATTTGAACTGTTTCTTACTGAAATTGGTACACCTTGTTTGCTGTAGCATAGACTAGATCCAGGCCTGCTGAATCTAGCTTTATTTGTATGCTTGTTGTTTGTTTGCTTGTTATTTCCCTGAAACGCTAATTCCACCTAAAACGTGGCTTTTCATCGCTTCTGTGGATCCCTAGTGATATCTGCATTGCTTACTGTACTTATTTCCTTGTTTCACTTGAAAGAAAGTTACTGTTTGTCGTTTTTGCATTTAAGTTACCTGTAACACATTGCATTTAAGTTACCTGGCACTTGCTCACTAAAGCAATTATATAAGTCAGCACTAAAAAATTAAAAGCACTACACCCTCACAAACTCCCCTTGAGTACCTTGTTCCCCATTGGCCCTTTTTTCAATTATAAAGGAATTCCCAATACTATTCTAGCATGTCCAAAGGTCAGTTGTCAATCTCCTCTGGTCCAGCTGGTGAATCTGGGAATCTTGAGGCAATGTTACAACTGCCTCATGTACACAGACAACCCTCTCCTCCTCCCAACAAATTCCAACACATGTGAGAGATGCAACCATATAGCCAAACTGTAGGCTAAGCTCTCTCAACTCAGTACTGGCATAACCAGTCAGGAGGAGAAGGAAACCACACTCACTACAATTCCAGTCTCACATAGAGCTACCACGACAGCAAACCAAACACATAAACAAAAACATACTCGGAGGCTCTAAATAAAAATCTGCCTAAGCAGCAAAGACCTCCAAAGCAGACACCCAAGCAACCGCTACCCCAAAACAAAACACATGCAACACATAGCTCACAAAGCCAGTGTGCCGAACAGTCACAGCCCTTAAGGCTAAACAACACACCTGATACACTTGCAATAGGTGACTCTATCGTCAGGCACACTGACGTCCCGCTCACCAGGCTGAACAAGGAGAAGGTCACGGTGAGCTGCCTGTTAGGCGCTAGGATCCACCACATAACACAAGCCCTCAGGTCACTCCAAGGCAAGTACAAATATGACTCAGCCATTGTCCATGCTAGTGTGAATGACCTGAGACGTACCTCCCTGGACTACATAAAAAGAAACATAGAGGAGCACTCTGAGCATGTAGCCCAGGCCGGTATGACCCTGACCTTGAGTAGCATCTTACCCTCACCAAGAATGATGCCACAATATGAAGACAAGATGATCAATTTCAACAATTGGCTTAAGTATTGGTGTCATTCAAAGGGGATCCAATGCCTGTCAGCCTGGGATGACATGCTCGACAAGCCACGATGCTTCCCTAGGGATGGCTTGCACCTGTCACCCCTGGGCTTTTGGATATTGGCAAAGGCTCTTGCTACCCCCATAGTGCCATTTTTAGGCAAGGCTCAAAAGACAAACCCACCTCCATAGGTATCACAAGGGATAAGAAACTAAGAGTAATGCTACTCAACGCCAGAAGTCTAAACCTCAAGATGCATGCACTCAAAACTCCCCTTAGCATGGAGAACATCGATATCTGTGCAGTAACAGAAACCTGGTTCAAGGCTCCCGAGAGCACCCCAGCACTACCAGGTTATACCTCATACCATGCCTTTCGGCCCCAAAACTTGGACTGAACCACAAAAGGAGGGGGAGTATCAATATTTATCAAAGATACCCACACCTCCAGGTTGGTGGCACAGCACGAAGCATCAGAGACTATCCATGTGCAACTAACAGTGGGTAAAACTGCCTTCCAGTTTATAGCCTGCTACAGACCACCCTCCCAAACCCAGGAACCCCACTCGGCCTTCCTGAGAACACTGGAAAATATGAAGGTCTCTCCAAACACCATTATATTGGGTGACTTCAACTACCCAAACATAGACTGGGAGCATTACTCTAGCTCGAACACCCTAGCCCAAAGGTTCCTAGAATTTATAAACTCAGATGCTATGGAACAACTTGTTACCACTCCCACAAGAGGGGAAAACATACTGGACCTGATCATCACCAACATGGGGACTCTATGCTCCAGACCAGAAGTGTATCCCTCACTGATAAGATCAGACCATAAACTAATCTCACTGGATATTCACATCCCGACCCCACCACCTGCCCAGAAAACCACAGTGAAAAACTTCTCTAAAGCAAATTTCATACTCCTCAAAACCGAGGTGGAATCCTTCAAAGCCCCTGGGCCTGCGGAAAATATGGCCCAGACCGCAGAATCCTTTATAAACGCATTCTATGAACACCTTCAGGAATGCATGGATCATGCAATCCCAAATAAAACCAAGACCCAATCCTCCAAAGGCAGGCGTCCTGTCTGGTGGACCCCAGCCATAAACAAACTATCCAATAGAAGGAGGAAGCTACTACATGATAGAGCAAAATCCCAAAAAGGGAAGGCATCTCTGATCAGTATTAGCAAAAAACTATGGGCACTCATAAAATCGTCTAAGGCCAGCTTCGAGAGAAAAATTGCACAGGACACTAAGGATAATCACAAGGCTTTCTTTAGTTATGTTAGGAACCTGGGTGGGAATTCTCAGATATGCTCAGAATTAGTCCAAAATGACAAAAAATACACCGAACCCACAGACATTGCCAACATCCTAGCTGACAGGTTCAGTGCAAATTTCTCCCCCCCTCCCCACCAAAAGGGCAAATATCTATCCCAGCAGAGTGCTGCCCCCCTGACATCTCAGATGCTCAGGTAAGAGCCGCCCTCTCCAAAGCAGAAAACACAGCATCAATGGGACCAGACGGTGTCCTGGGCTGTGTCCTACATGAACTCCAAGAAGAGCTAAACCCAAACATAAAACTACTGTTCAGTCTCAGCCTTACTACAGGATATGTACCCAAAGAGTGGCGTACAGCAACAGTGGTCCCTCTCCACAAAGGTGGTGGCTCAACGGATCCTGGAAACTATCGCCCCATAAGCCTGACTAGCTTGGTCTGCAAAGCTATGAAAAGGATCATCATGGACCTCATAAATAAAGATATTGGGGACCTACAGACACTGGATCCTACCCAGTTCGGCTTTGTTAAGGGCAGATCCTGCCTCTTAAACCTGGTCGATTTCTTTGAAACAGTCACCAAGGCCATTGGCGAGGGAAGGTGGTCCACACAGCCTACCTGGACCTTGCAAAAGCCTTCGATACAATACCCCACTCGGGCATTATAGATAAGCTCACCAGCTTAAATATAAACCCCTATGTCACTAGATGGGTTGCAAACTAGCTCAATGACAGAACCCACATGGTTAGAATTGCTGGAGCCATGTCAGACTCCAAACCAGTTACAAGTGGTATCCCACAAGGCTCAGTCCTGGGACCTCTCTTGTTCGGTATATATTTCTCGGAGGTACAGGCCAACACGGAAGGACTGTGGCTGTCCAAGTTCGCAGATGACTGCAAACTGGGCGCCATAATCGACTCTCCAGCCAACACAAGCATCCTCCAAAATGGCCTCATAGAAACAGACAACTGGTGGCAGAGCCATGGCCTCAAGCTAAATGCCAAAAAGTGTATAGTCATCCTCTTTGGCAAAAACAAAGTGCCCACAAATTACCACATAGGTGGTAATCCATTAAGTATAGAAGAAGTAATTAGGGACCTGGGGACCCAAGTTGATAGCAATCTCTCATTTGACAACCACGTGGCCAAAGTGGTTAGAAAAACATTTTATATAGCCCACCTAATCATGAAGGGATTCACATCTAGATCAGGGGAGGTCATCGTGCCTCTTTACTCATCCCTCATCAGGCCCATAATTGAGTACAATGCCCCTTTTGGGATGTACCTTACCAGACACCTGCAGCAACTGGAAAGACCCCAAAATTACCTCACCAAGAGGATCAAAGGGCTCAAACAAATACCATATGCTGCCCGGTTAAAGAAACTCCAGTTCTACTCAGTGGCATACCACCTGCTCAGAGGCGATCTGTGCCAACGTATAAAGCCATGTCCAACCCGGAATTAATGGACATGCTGCACCTCAGAAAATCCAAATCCCATTGAGCTACACGCTCGAGAGACTTGAACCTCAGCACTGAAATAAATAGGACATGCTGGAGGGACAGATTCATAACCCAGAGGCTCCCTTCACTCTGGAATAAAATCCCAGTCCAGGTTAGGCAGAGTCCCTCATTGACTCTCTTCAAGAGGAATCTTGATGAGTGGATGGGAGATCGTAGGTTTACCTCGGGTATCACTTCTGTGTTACTGTTAGACAGAGGCACAGTATACTAACCTCGAAAAAGGCCATAGCAAAATTAATTTAAAATGGGTGGTGAAAGCCAAACACACTCTGGCTAGGCTTATAAATGCCCTAGGGCAGATAGCCTAGTATGAACCTATGAACCTATGATGGACCCTATGTGGTTGTGAGGGGGTACAACAAGGCAATTTCATGCCTGGGTAGATGCAGTTGTAATTCCAAAAAGTGGTATACCTTGCAACCTGCATGATATGTGCAGGATTTTATGTAGGGAAAACCATACGTAGATTAAGGGAAAGGATAGCTGAACATCAGAGAGCCATCAAAAACAAGGACAGTCACAATGTATTGTATTTACATTCCAAGAATTGTGTTTATTTTAAAAAGTTTATATTTTTTGTTATTGACAGGGTGTTGACAAGTGAGGGAGGCGGTGATGACAACACTAGATTAGAGTCTTTAGAATTTAAATGGCAGGTGATTCTAGATGCAACAACTCACCCTGGCCTTAATGATCATATTTCTATTAAGCCTATTTTGAAGCAAAGGGATATGGTTGTTTAGGGTCTTTTAGCTTTCAGTTGTTATGGAAAAGTCAATTATTTGCAATCAAGGTTTTGACATCAATATATGTGCAACAAGTATGTTTAAAGTGATTATATGTGAGTGTACATGGAAACAAATAAATATTTTACCACATGCTTTTAGCAAGTTTTATGTGTATGTTTTATGGTACTAGTGAGCTAGATCAGTATGTACATTGTGATTGTAATTAACCAAGAAATTTGATTGGTCAAAGCAAATGTGGAACTTTGTATTTAAAACCTGTGATTATGTGCTCCTTTTACTCTGAAGAAGCCATCAGCTGATGTTGAAAGCGCTTAGTATTTGGGAGCCTTCAGCTCTTCATTAAACAGTTTGGTGCAGTTCTTGATTTTTGTGTTTTTATTCTTTCTATACAGACTCTGGTCATGTGTTGACCACATACTGGTGTACAGGGACATATCTAGAATATTGCCCTCTTCCACCTTTAGTGACCTCACACACACATATACATGCTTTCCTACACAGTTATATTCTGTAGCACAGTGTGGGTGACAGTGATCAATGATACCTTATTATTCAGAGCAACTGCAACACTCACAATTCCATACAATACCAGCGTAAACAGTACCAGCACAGGGAATCAAGCTTTTATTTCTTGGCACAGTTTTCGTATCCGACGTACCTGTGGGAGCAATGTTTGTTAGCAGTACCTGAATGTTGCCACACAAAGTACCAGATTTCACATTACTATTATGCACATACATCTCACTCTGTTACTGTACACGCTCTGGTCACAGCTTGACAACATGGGTGTGTAGATAGAACATACTTGAAATATTACTCTCCTAACAGTTTTGGGGGTTGCTACAGTGGCAGATTTGTTCTCATAGGTGTTTGGCAATCGCTTGTATTCCCTGTTTGCTGGCTAAACATCTGGGATCATCCCACAGACTTACCAGGGGGACAGGCAGCAGATTTGGGTCCATATACTGGACATTCTGGCCTCATCTGTACAGTTGTGAGGTATAATTCTGTATGCAGCCTACATCCACTCCCAGGATTCAGACCATGGCTGTGTCTGCTACAACTTAAACACTGTCCATCACAGTCCTGTTTGCTATATAGATATTGCTGTATATCTCCTATCTGCTTTCTGTCTTATTAATCCCCTGTGCTTTTGCATTCTGACCTTGTATTACAACACCCTTAGACAGATTTCCTAGACAGTTATATGTTGTAGGACAGTGTGGGCAACAGTGATGTGTAATACCTCATTATTCAGAGCAACTGCATCAGTCGCACTGCCATACAATACCAATGTAAACAGTACCAATAATGGGTATCATTCTTGTATTTCTGGGTACAGTGTTGGTATCTGACAGACCTGTGGGAGAAATGTTTATTAGCACTACCTGTACACACAGTACCAGATTCCACATTACTAATATTCACATAAATCTCACTCTGATACTGTATACACTCTGACCACAGCTTGACAAATTGGGTTGTAAATGGGACATGCATGGCTTCTTAGTCTCATAAGGTATTGTGAAGTTGCTAGTGTGCCAGCTTTGTTCTCATAGATGTGTGTCAATCAGTTGTATTCTGTTTGCTACCTATACGTCTGGGATCATCCCACTGATTTCCCAGGGAGACAGGTTGATAGGTAACAGATATGGGCCACTTTACTGGACATTCTGGACATATCTGTACAGTTCTGGGGTATGATTCTGTATGCAGAGTACTACCACTGGCAGGATTTGAACCATGGCTTTGTGTGCTAAAAAAACAACTGTTCACATCTCAGTTGTGCTATTCGGGTTTTGTTGTCTGCATTTTCCCTGTTTTCTGTCTATGTGTCTCTCAGTTGTACTAAATGGCCTCTGGGGATTACACCTGTCATATACAGGCATTCCTACACATTCAATTTATGGTGCACAGTGTGGGTAACAGTGCTTAATACTACAGTACTATTACATGATTGCTAATCTACATTACCATGTGATACCAGAGTATACACATGCAGTCCAGCAGTTAGACCTTTAATGTCAGGCTATTACACTTTTATTGACATACAAACAATATGAGACTCTTCCTGCCATAATCTCTAGTGTATGCAGTACATGCCTTGAACTATACAGGTTTTATACATGCAATTAATTTACTACTACTTTTAGTTTTATTTCCTATGACAGTAATTGCATGAGTATTACTGACCTGCCTCACATCGCAACCTCGCCAGGAGACTGACTTGGGCCTCCTGGTTCATGGCCCACTCCATTGCAGCTGTGGGCAACATAAGAGGAATATTTAGTCATACCTATCCATGATATACCTGAGCTGGCATTTATTACACACATAGTGGGGTGATACTTACACACGACTGGAACATCCCCTGATGCTCTAGCCTCTTGGAGCCACTCCTCCAAGAGGTCCTCCGTACACCGCTTCAGGTCAGCATAGTGATGCCTGACCTGCTCACAAGTTTTGGGTATGCCAGTGGCACTGGTGAGGTCACAGGTGAGACGGTCCTAAGCCTTCGCCTTATATTGGGAGCCCTGGTACTGGCCCTGCAGCAGTCTCTGATCATGGTCTTTGACAAGGAGTCCTGCCATGACCTAGGACTCCTGGATGCACCAGCCCTGCGCCTGGAAGCGCACACCTTCTCCCCTTACTGCCATTGTGCCTGCAAGGGGAAGTTACAACCAGTTATGAGATGTATTCCCACCTATTGGGTTTAAGAAAGGCTGATTTCCCATACTTTTCCGTGATTGGCCAGTTTTGAAAAGGCTAAGCTATGGGCAAACCTGCTTACCTAGGGTTGGCATTATTTAAAGGGATATAACACTGGGCACATTGAGTTAGCTGGCCTACACATTGCTTACATCTCCTAAGCTGGCCTGTGCAGTGCTTAGCATTGCTTACATTAGACTTTGCATTATAATTCCTTTTTGGCATTGAGTTATTATTCATTACACCTTATATGTATGCCTGGTATCCATGATTCATACGTATGTACACTGTATGGGGTCCTTATGTTTTATTGGGGACTTCAACACTCTATTACAATTACACCCGACTTCTGACTTTACTGCTGTACTCCGGTTCACATATTTATGTTATGTAGTGGGTTAAGGCACATACGTCTGTATACTGATTCCTTTCACAGGTTCAAGTTTGGTTTTACTATGGTGAATGCTTGTTTACTGCTCATTTTTCTGTACGTCTGTGATGGCTTGGTGGTTAACTACTGTGACTATGGTGTATAAGGTCCTGGGTTCGAGACCTGTATGGCTGTTTATTTTGTTGATGGCCAGAACAAGGGCCATTGGATACAGAGTGATTAAGGCACTTTTGAGCATTTGTAAGTGCGTTTGCACGGGTTTGCTTTATGGTAAACACTGCTAACCTGACGTTACACCTGCTTACAGAGAGTTAGCTTCAGGATTGC
Source organism: Protopterus annectens (assembly GCF_019279795.1). Classification (NCBI taxonomy): domain Eukaryota; kingdom Metazoa; phylum Chordata; order Ceratodontiformes; family Protopteridae; genus Protopterus; species Protopterus annectens. Next base: position 522,700,551 of record NC_056731.1, read on the forward strand.
TTAATGAGTGTAAGCATTGCTTACCACCATGCAAACAGGGTTAAACTCGCTTACTAATGCTTAAATATGCTTATTACTGCTTATTGGTGCTTAAACCTGCTTATTAGTGCTTTGTTCATTATGACACTGACACCTCAGATGTGCATTTACTGCAGTACTCCAGTTCATAAATATATGTTATTTAGTGAGTGTTGCAACATAAATATTGATCATAACGTACTTTGCCATGGAAAATAGAAGGTTCTGCAGAGGGACTCGAACCGGGAATGCCTGCTCATAAGGCGAATGCTCTGCTCACTACACTATTGCTATGCTGCTTAATTTGCATATATCTTCCTTGTTATCGTCTTCAGCCATTTAAGCTGCTTTAACGGTAGCTAAATACACCCGAGCAGCTATGGTTAGATTTAATGGGATTTTTATAAAAAAATAAAATAAAGGGTTTGTTCATTTCATTTATGTATACTGTTGCTGTTGTACACAAGGGGGACTGTTGGTGGGGATATGAGGACACCTACGAGCGGTCTCACTCATTTCTGACCCCTTTCTGCTGTTCTTCATTGCGGGGGTGTGTATATTCTGAGAGCTTTGCTAGCAGACATGCCCCCTGCACTCTTACATGCTCCATGTAAGATTAGGAGCTCAGGCAGCGCACCTCATTACTATGCATGGCGTGCTGCCATCCTGCTCCTAAACAGCCACCTCCATACAGGGCTAAGCTAGTCCTGCATGGAGGAATAGTAAATCTGGGGGTATGTGTGTGTGTGTGTATGTATACATATACATATATATATATATATATATATATATATGTGCACACACACACACACACACACACACACACACACACACATATATATATATATATATATATATATATATATATATATATATATATATATATACGGTATAGATTCACACATATATATATATATATATATATATATATATATATATATATATATATATATATATACGGTATAGATACACACACACACACACACACACATATATATATATATATATCTTATACATAGGTTTACAATCAAATTGTTGAAAGTCAGTTACACGACAGCCACCTCCTCGAAGATGGTAGGAGTGAATGACAGAATGCCAATGCTGAAGTGTCCGTCAGTTAAGAAGCATGTACACATGGTAGGGATACGCAGCATGGTTGTCAGTGTCAGCTGCCAACATTAATATTGACAGTATGTTGTCAATGTTGATGCGTCGACTTTTGCACCTACTTAATATTTATGAGTCGAGCATATGCATCGTGTAAATCAACAGTTGCGGTTGTGAGTTTCAAGCTTTTGATAGTAAACCCTTTTACATATATGCACCCCTATCAGATGATCAAGTTGTCAAAAAGACAAAATTCATATGATCAAGACGATATGATCAAGTTTTTGAAAACTCAAAGCTTTTGAATAGAGACTGTGGTATGGTGTGGATCAGGAAATTTACCCTTTTCCTTACTGTAGTGTGATTTCAGAGATGGTGTATAAAATTTGCAGCAGATGTGGGGGGGGTGCAGGGGGGTTTGCTCTCCTGCAAATATGTAAAAAAGGTAGAATTTCATGTTTTTTGTGTGGTTTTTTTTTTTGATGTTCGAGTTTTCGGAAATTTGATCTTATGATCTCAACCATATGAATTTCGAGATTCTGAAAATTCAGTCATCTGATATAGACCTGTATATATACACATACAATTTGGGTAGGGGCTTTAGTGTGTGTGTGTCTGTGTATTTTGTTAGTGTGATGTGTGTGTGCGAGGGGAATGTAGCTTGTGTGGTGGTGTTTTTGTGTGTTTGTCTGTGTAGTGCAACTTCGGAGTTAGTATATTTAAGTAGGGGGTTGTGGGGGGTGCAGGGGGGCTTGCCCCCCCATGCTTGTATATAGGGTACGTGTTTGTGTATGTGAAGGGAGGTGTATGTTTGTGTTCATGTCTGCGGTATGTTTAGTGTATAAGTCGCAAAGTCGAAAATTTTCGCAATTCTGGGGTTTCGGGTTTTTGGATTTTCGGCTTCATGGTCTCGAGATACTGAAATTCGAGATTATGAAGTGAATCCATATATATATATATATATATATATATATATATATATATATATATATATATATATATATATATATGGGTCCACTTCACCTAAAACCCATTTGACTGACTTTCATTTCACCAAGACCAAATCACCTAATTTGTCAAAATGTTGAAAACTCATTTGACTGAATCTCATTTCAATGACAAATGGTAAATGGTAAATTTCTAAAGACTAAACAATAACCCATAAACACATATACTCATAACACTAATAACTACCTCTTTCCAGAACATAAAAGCTACTTACTTACCCTCTTAACAGAAACCGGACAATATAAAACCATACTAAGTAGGGGCTACACCTCCCACATCCCCCAATGTGGGGGGCTGTACCTCCAACCCCCCTCAGTTATATATATTAACTCCATGATCGCACTACAGGGGGAAAAGTACATATACAGTTTACTTGCCTTACAGTACTCTACACGCTGCCACTACTGTTGGAAAACACAAAACATCCGCCATATTACTTTAGATGCTTCCCATAAAAATGTAAAGAGACATACCCACATTTAAAAACACTACAACACTACTTTCTACATGACTATTGGTATTCTGACAGTCAGCACTGTAAGTTACAGAAATTCTTTTTATCACAAACAAGTCACAGGTGAACGGAAACCAACATCATGTCTATGGCTTACAATTCAGAAAAATGAGATTCAGTCAAATGAGTTTTCGGTATTTTGAAAATTAGGTGATTTGGTCTCGGTGAAATGAAAGTCAGTCAAATAGGTTTTAGGTGATGTGAAGTAGACCCATATATATATATATGTATATATATCTTTATATATATATATATATATATATATATATATATATATATATCTATATATATATATATATATATATATATATATATATATATATATATATGCATATATATATATATATATATATATATATATATATATATATACACACACACACACACACACACACACACACACACACACACACACACACACATATATATATATATATATATATATATATATATATATATACAGTTACATATATACATATATATGTCTCTCTCTCTCTCTATATATATATATATATATATATATATACATACACATACATATATAATATATATATATATATATATATATATATATATATATATATATATATATACATACACATACATATATAATATATATATATATATATATATATATATATATATATATATATATATATACATATATAATTTGTTTGTGTGTGTGTGTATATGTATGTGTGTGTGTATGTCTATGCACAAGGATGCATATATGCAACACACAAATAAAGTCCAAGAAGACAGAGGAGGCCTGACATACATAAAAACACAGTTTTATTCAAGTTCCACAGACCAAAATATTAACAGACTTGGATTTACAGTTTCAAAAATAGAACCAACAGTATCTTTATTACAGTGACTTGTCCAGACAGCTTTTCCAACATAGACATACAGCAATTCCCAGGAAGTAGGTCTCTTCCAGATCACAAAGAAAAGGAGATGGACTAATTTTAAAATGCTATCACTGTAGTGTAGTATAAGGCGGTGCTGCTGTCCTTTGGATGAGATATCAAACCTGACCCTGTCTGTCTAAGGTGAAGGCAGTGCAGGGAGATGTAAAAGAACCCACTGCATTTATAGAAAAAATAGTAGGGTAAGTTCTTCAGTGCCCAAGCCAAATTCTCCCTTGTAGTATGAATGCAACCTTTAATCTGCTCTATAAATAGGTCATTGGCCTAGTGGGACTAGCCTGGTTAACAAATTGCAAATAAAATAAAATGAAGTCCAATGCTACAGGCTTCTAACAAGTCCTACTTTCATCTCTAAAACTGGTACTTCCAAAGGTATAATCTACAAAATGCATTCCACCAATTAGCCCTTACTTGGCCTGTCTCACACCACACTTCCTGTTTTTTCTTTCAGATGATACTTCACTGATGAATTAACTTCCTGAATTTAGCCCTCCAGGTTACTCTGTTTTATACTATAGTAAATGGCAATTCAGACCCTGGGGTTTGGCTCATTACTGTTAGAATGTTTTCGACTGCGGTGGTGGTGCTGCAGTAGCATTGTCACCTCACAGTAAGATGTTGTCCTGTTCGATTGTCAGCTAGAGCGTCTTCTGTCTGGAGTCATGCGTGAATGGGCATACCTTCATTGAAGATTGTGCATCAGGGCCAGCAACATGGCACGTAAAAATCTACTGCCAATCATTAGCGGACTGGAGTTCCGCTGTGGCAACCCCTAACCAGGAAAAGCTGAAAGACACAACAAATGTTAGAATGTTCTCGCACTTCATACATTCTGAGAGCACATTTAAAGGCACACACACATTTTCTGTAAGAACATCCAACACGTTACTACCTATATATGTATATATATATATGAAAAAATGCACACACACACACACACACACACACACACACACACACACACACACACACACACACACACACACAGATAATACACATAATTTTATACTTTATGGGAATTCTGTACACCCCAATGTGTCTACCACACCAAGCTTTACTCAGATATAGGATAATAATGGCTGATTCTCTAATGGCTTGAATAACATATGATGTTTTAATGTATTTCATTTTTGGGTGGTCTATATCACAGATGCACAAAATAAAAAAAAATGTAAGAAACTCATGTCATATTTGCAGACTGTAAATCACCAAGTAAAAGTGAGGATGTGCCAGAATATTACACTTCTGCAAGTGTGACATTAGGCCATGGAAACCAAAATAGGAAACTGCAGTTATAAATTATGCATTATAACTGAAGGGTTATAATCAGGACTCCAATCATGATGTGTTTGAGACATAGATGGCAAGAAAGTCACCTTGAAAGCAAGGCTGGTGGGATAAATCATGACATACATGCTGACAAAACAAAACTACTTAATTATGATTATATATATATATATATATATATATATATATATATATATATATATATATATATATATATAAAATCAGTATTATTTGTAGTGTGTATACCTTCAGCTGTGTTGATGTACTACTTGTTGCTGAAAAGAATAGTGTAGGAGCTGAAACTGTTTTAGTTTCATAGTTTCATAGTTTAGTATTAGGCTATCTGCCCTGGGGCATTTATAAGCCTAGCCATAGTGATGTGGCTTTCGCCACCCCATGTAATGGTACAAAAGTGTACAGAATAGATTTAGAATACTGTGCCTCTGTCTAGTAGTGACACAGTGAAGACCCCCTTACATAATAGAATTAGTTTACTGTGCCTCTGTCTAGTAGTGACACAGAGATGACCCCTGGGGTAAACCTACGATCTCCCATCCACTCGTCAAGATTTCTCCTGAAGAGAGTCAGTGAGGGGCTCTGCCTAACATGAACTGGGATTCTGTTCCAGAGTATGGGAAGCCACTGAGTTATGAATATGTCCCTCCAGCATGTCCTATTCATATTTTTGCTGAGGTTTAAATCTTTAGCTCTCGTGGTTCTGATGGATTTTTATTTTTTGAGGTGGAGCATGTCCATCAATTCCTGATTGGACATGGCCTTGTATGTCAGGCACAGATCACCTCTGAGTAGGCGGTATGCTACTGAATAGAGCTGGAGTTTCTTTAGTCTGGCAGCATATGACATATGTTGGAGACCCTTGATCCTCTTGGTGAGGTACTTTTGGGGTCTCTCTAGCTGTTGCAAGTGCCGGGTGAGGTACATACCAAATGGGGCATTGTACTCAATCATGGGCCTGATAAGGGAGGAGTATAGGGGTACAATGACCTCTTTTGATCTGGGTGTGAATCCCTTCATGATAAGGTGGGCAAGGTAGAAAGTCTTTCTAACCACTTTGGCAACGTGGGTGTCAAATGAGAGGTCACTATCGACTTGGGTCCCCAGGTCTCTGATTACTTTTTCCGTACTCAGTGGGTTACTGTCTATGTGATAATTTGTGGGTACTTTGTTTTTCCCAAAGGGGATGACTATACATTTTTTGGCATTTAGTTTAAGGCCATGACTCCGGCACCAGTTGTCCGTTTCAGTGAGGCCTTTCTGTAGGATGTATGTGTCAGCTGGTGTATCGACTATGGTGCCTAGTTTGCAGTCATCTGCGAACTTTGTCAGCCACAACCCTCCCATGTTTGCTTTCACATCTGAGAAATAAATGCTTAACAAGAGGGGTCCCAGGACAGAGCCCTGTGGGACACCACTTGTGACTGGCTTTGAGTCTGACATGGCTACAGCTATTTTGACTTTATGGGTTCTATCTTTTAGCCAGTTTGCAACCCATCTTGCGACATATGGATTTACATTTAAGCTGTTGAGCTTGTTTATGATGCCTGAGTGGGGTATTGTGTCGAAAGCTTTAGCCAAGTCCAGGTAGGCTGTATGGACTGCTTTGCCCTCGTCAGTGGCTCTAGTGACTGTTTTGAAAAAGTCAACCAGGTTCAAAAGGCAGGATCTGCCCTTTACAAAGCCGAACTGGGTGGGATCAAGTGTCTGTAAGTCCCCAATGTCTCTGTTTATGAGTTCCATAATGATTCTTTCCATAGCTTTGCAGACCAGGCTGGTTAAGCTTATGGGGCGGTAGTTACCAGGGTCTGTAGAGGTGTCTCCTTTGTGGAGTGGGACTACTGTTGCTGTACGCCAGTGTTCAGGTACATATCCTGTAGTAAGGCTAAGGTTAAATAGCATTTTTATGTGCGGGTTTAGCTCCTCTTGGAATTCACGTAGCACGCAACCCGGGATACCATCAGGTCCCATTGATGCTGTGTTTTTAGCTTTGCTGAGGGTGGTTCTCACCTGGACATCTGAGATGACAGGGAGGTTACATTCAGCTGAGATAAGTATTTCTTCTTTTGGGGGTGAGGGAGGGGAGAAATTTGCATCTCTTAAAGGTATAAAACACTTGCACTTAGCACTTCTACACAGACAGTGACCAGAAGTGTACTGTGACCAGAAGTGTACTGCTGATAGGCTAACAGCAGTAAAAGCCATTCAACAAATCAGTCTGCTGAGTTTAAAAAAATAATTTTCACCTGTTTAACATTAGAGAGATGCATAACAAAGTTGTCTTTTTCACATTTTAAGAGCATAACTCATGTGCTACAAAACATATTATGACTGGGAATTGATAAAAGTTTGAAATGTGAAAGTCAAGAAATTCTTCTCGAGTGGAACGAAGCAAACCTCAACAGGTGAATATCGACATCCATATTGAGAACACATTAGCTAGTTAACTATGATTAGAGAGACCTGATCATAACTACTTGTAGTAAATAGAGCTTTATCTGCCCTGTGTACTACTAAATGCAAAAAACAGTGTAGCAGCAAGAGGTATTCTACAGAGTTGAAAGTTGTATATCATTTAACATTGCTATGCAGACAACTACCTTTTAAAAGCTGTTAGACCCTTTAACCTCTTGCACTTTTTTCTGTGTGGCTACATCAAATGCATTATGACTTTGAAATTTGTGAAAGCAGTTTTCTAGCTGTTCTTTGGTGGCTGCTGTTTGTGCATTTTGTGCTACAGTATGAAACCCAATAATTGGAGTGGGTTATGGAACTGGCCATAGGGCTACAGACCCTCCAAATTCAACTTTGCTGTTGAAACTGATACATTTTTTTTTCAATAGTATTTTTTATTGTTTTACTTACTCTATTACAAACATTCACAAAGAAAAACATAGGTGATGCTCATACAGTATTTGTAGCAGTGTTTTTAAAACATATTTACACTTTTTACATGAATGCTTCCATATTCTCTCTTAAAAATAGAAGATGAGGTTGTTTTCTCCAGGGTTCATATCTTAAAATAGTATAGTTCCAAATAATGATATGTTTTTGTTGCGTATCTTGTTGATTTATTACAGATTCAAGGTTTTATGCCAGTATAATATTGAAAATGTGTTCCCATAATTTCAGGTTATAGGGATTCTTGTTTTGTTTGTTTATTATGTATTTGTGGGCTAATATATGTTTTATCGCTAAGATCTTGAAATTTCCCCATGAAGTTTTAGATGGGGTCAACCAGTTAGTAGCTATGTAAAGTTTCATTAGTAGAAAAATATTGATGAGGATGATTATTTGGGTTTTGGATAGGTTATTTGGGGGATATGTAATATCGTAAATTCCCAAGTAAGTGTTGATGTCTGATAACCCATTTTTTGTAGTTGTAGTTTCAGGGAGTTCCATAGTTTAAATATACATTTGCAGCTTCAGAACATATGCAAAAGGTCAGCAATTTCATCTTTACAATGTCGGCATTTGGGAGAATTTTTAGGATTGAATTTATGCAAGCTAAGGCGAGTATAGTATGCATTATTGTATATCATAAGTTGGGTAAATGTTAATTTTTGGAGGGAAATGAATTTTACCATTAAGTTAAATGCTTGTGTTATTTTATTTTCCTCAATCAATGGTATTTTTTTTCCAATAATTAGATAGGAGTAAATGGTCTTGATATTGCATGTCTTTTATCAATTTGTATGAGCATGTTATAAATTTGCTACTTTGTAGAAGGGCTTGAGTTAGTGAGGTACATTTCAATAAATCATCTTTATTAATGGATATATTTTGAAGATAGCTTGTAGAGATTTCCTTAATTTGTCTTAAGATCAGTAGATATGATTTGGGAAGGCCCAGTTGATGTCTTATTTCATGAGTGGAGGAGTTTAGATATGGATATACATCTTGTATTGTTAAGTTAATTATGAGTGGGAATCTACTCAAGTCTATTAGCTGATTATTAATTTTCAAGTTAGGATTTTTGTGGAAGGGTTGTAGGATCATCATGTGTTGGAAGAGATTTACTGATCTAAAAAGATTTTGTGATAGTGTTATCTAATTTCTGATGGGTTCCATTAATGTTTTATAGTTGTCTCTATTTAAAAAGGGTAGTGATTTGGGATTTATATTCTAGCTTTCAATGTGTTTAAAGCCTAATCTTAACCAGTGTGGGGACCAATTATTACTTTGTGTATTGTAATTTGCAATTCTTAGAGTTCTGTTGGCATTTATGATTAAATAGTAGTTTTCAAAGTTAGGTAGATCTAACCCACCTTTGCTTTTCGGGGTCATCAGTTTATCATATAATAGTCTACTTTTTTTTGGTTTCCATATAAATTTAGCGAGTTCAGTGTGGAGTTGTTTAAAAAAATTTGGGGGTATTAACACCTGTGAAGACATAAAAATGTATAATAATCTGGGCAAGATATTCATTTTAATGATCGACACTTTTGCTAGTGGTGGTAATTTCAGATTTGCCCATCTCATTAGGTCACATACAATGTGTTTCCAATTTTGTTTAATATTATTAAGATAAAAGTTTTTGTTATCTGTAGAAAATGTAATTCCTAAGTATTTGATTTTTTCCTCTGATTTTAGATATCCTATCAATGGTAGAAGTGAGAAAGGTTTCGGGGTTCTCAGAGGAAAGATGTTGGTTTTTTTAAGGTTTATTTTATAGTTTGATATTGCTGCAAAGTCTTCAATAGCAGATAGTATTTTTTTGGTGTCTGAGATTGGTGTAGTACAATATATGTTAAGGTCATCAGCAAAAGCTGACATAGATATTCTTGTGTCATAAATTATTGGGGCATTATGATATATATTTTGCTTAATGTTTAAGAATAGGGGTTCTAGATATAGGTTAAATAATAGAGGAGATAGAGGACATCCTTGTCGGGTACCATTTCTGATTTGAATTCTGTTAGACCATGTTTTATTTATATATAATGTTGTATAAGGGTTTGTGTATAATGTTTGTAAAGTTAGGATAAATTCTTGAGGTATATTAAAGTAGGGTAATATCTGAAATAAGAATTTCATATTGACTCTATCAAAGGCCTTCTGTGCATCTATAATGAGTGCATACATGTTTAGATTCTTTTGACTAGCATATGATATTAATGTGTGTAGTGTTAGAGTATTATCACTGGCTTGCCTAGATGATAAAAAGCCAGCTTGTTCATTAGATATAATTATATTAGAAATTTTCTTCAGTCTGTTGGCCAAAATAGATGTCAGAATGTTTGTGTCAATATTTAGGAGTGATATAGGTCTATAGTTATCTGGGTTCAGAGGATCTGTCTTTTCTTTGGGTATGAAAATTGTTTTAGATGCATTAAAATGAACATCATTAATTTTATTGTTTATTATATAATTTAATATGTGCGATAGAATTTGTGCAATAATGCTGTAGAACATTTTGTAAAACTCTGTGGTAAGACCATCTGGATAAGTCCAAAAAAAAACACGTTTGTTGAGTAAAAACCTTTATATATAAACAAAGCTTTCAGGTTAAACAACCCTTTATCAATGCATAACATCAGGTATATTAAAACACGCCTATTTATACACATTAACTATCATATGACCTACAGCCATAATCACATGATAGGTGGACAACATTAAACGAATACAAAATACTTAAAAGCATCTAAAATTTATATTAAAATATATCAAATACATATAACTATTATCACTTTAATCTAGTGTGCTGTATCTTTGTCAGAACAGGTTTTATAGATACGCTAGCATTTAGACCTGGGTCTGCATCGGCCGCAAGTCTCACTATCCATTCATATTCTTTCAAGTCTAGAAGATTAGACAAATCACCTCCTCTATTTGTTCCCATTACCTGCTCAATTATTCTGAACTTAAAAGTATGGTTAATCCCATGGATTTGTATGTGTTTATATAAAGCATTATTTTCATTACATAGTCTAATATTTGATTTATGTTCTATAATTCTCTCTTTGAATTTCCTTGTGGTTTTGCCCACATAAAATGATGGGCATGTCTCACATGTTGCTATATAGACTATATTATTAGTAACACAAGTACCATGACCATAAAATTTAAATATTCTCTTCGATATAGGGTGTATAAAATTATCAGTATTTACTTGACAAGATTTATCATTTACATATTTAAATATATCTCCACAGCAGCTACAGTTGTGACAAGCATAAGTACCAGGTCTCATTACCATGCTCCTTATAGGTCTTATATTATTGAAGTCCTTGTATCCCAATATATATTTTAGTGTTCTCATATTTCGATAGCTGAACTGGGGTCTATCTCCTACTATTGACTTAATTTCTTCTTGTGCTAGTAGAACCTTCCAGTATTTAGTTACTATATCTCTAATAGCATATGTCATCGGATTGAATGACATAGTAAATCTTACAATAGAGTCAGTATTAAGTGATGTCCTGATTGTATCTTCTTCATTAGATGCTATATGGAAAGTAGGTTTAAAAAGTGTGTCCCTACATGATATGACATGTTGTTTAACATTCATAACTAAATTTATGGGATAACCACTTTTTATAAAATCCTCATGGATTTCATCAATCTGTTTTAGAAACATTTCATTAGTAGTATTATTAGACTATGTAATGAAAATAATGCTTTATATAAACACATACAAATCCATGGGATTAACCATACTTTTAAGTTCAGAATAATTGAGCAGGTAATGGGAACAAATAGAGGAGGTGATTTGTCTAATCTTCTAGACTTGAAAGAATATGAATGGATAGTGAGACTTGCGGCCGATGCAGACCCAGGTCTAAATGCTAGCGTATCTATAAAACCTGTTCTGACAAAGATACAGCATACTAGATTAAAGTGATAATAGTTATATGTATTTGATATATTTTAATATAAATTTTAGATGCTTTTAAGTATTTTGTATTCGTTTAATGTTGTCCACCTATCATGTGATTATGGCTGTAGGTCATATGATAGTTAATGTGTATAAATAGGCGTGTTTTAATATACCTGATGTTATGCATTGATAAAGGGTTGTTTAACCTGAAAGCTTTGTTTATATATAAAGGTTTTTACTCAACAAACGTGTTTTTTTTGGACTTATCCGGATCTATTTCTGCATTTGACTCATTTGTAAGACCATCTGGGCCAGGAGATTTGTGTGATTTCAGTTTTTTAATTGTTGATATTATTTCTTCAATGGATATTGGTTTTATTAGGTCTTTCTGTAATTTCTCATTAATTTTTGGAAAGTTAAGTTTTTGTAGGAAGTCATTAATATTTTCATTTGTGGGTGGGTTTTTTGTTCTCCATAAATTTGTGAGTATATCAATTCAAAGGTATTGATAATATCTTCAGTTTTCATATAAGTTTTATTCTTATAGGATATTTCGGGAATTTGAGAGGGTGACTTCGATTGATTGATGATTCTTGCTAATGCCCGAGATGGCGTTTGTATATTATTAGCATATTTAGCAAGTAATTTAGTTTCATGGAATGATAATTTATTATTTTGAATCAAGAAAAGGTCTTTTTGGCATTTCAATAGATCTGTTTCAGTTTGCGTGTTATGATTTTTTTATTAAGTCCTGTTCTAATGATTTGATTTTATCCTCTAGTAACTGTTCTTCTCTGATTTGTTTTTTTTATAGTAAGAAGCTTTTTGGAGAAAGATACCTCTTATTTGGGCTTTAGTTGCCGCCCATTCAATATCAGGGGGGTATTGCTGTTTTATTAACTTAACTAGTGAGGATTTAAGTATATCCTGTATTTCATGAACAATTTCTTTTTTATTTAAAAGGTTGGGGTTTAAGGACCAGTTATATCCCCGATAAGATGTGTTGTTTCTTGTATCTTTAGTGATGTTTAGTGTAATTTTAGAGTGGTCAGACAAGTAGCGGGCATGAATAGATACTGTGGGGTCAATATTGATTAGCATTTCTGAAATTATAAAGAAGTTAATTCTTGACCACATTTATGACAGTTGGAGTAAAATGTAAAGTTATTTGGGGAATTTGTTTTATTACCATATTTAAAGGGATCATATAGTTTAAAATCATATTTAAGTTCGCTTAATGCTAGCGTTGCTTGGTTATTGCATGATCTCTGTGGGCTTGATTTATCCTGTTTAGGGTTTTGGTAAGCGTTCCAATCTCCTCCTATGATTACGTAATGGTTGTTATATTGATTTAAGATAGGATATAATGAAGTAAAGAAGGAATGTTGATAGTTGCATGGTGCATATATATTGAGAAATATAATGGGCTTATCATAAACGGTACTTGAAAGAATCACATAGCACCATCTACCTTCATTATCTATTTTTGATTCTATAATTTTGTCTTGATAGTGATCTTTAATGATTATTGCTACACCGGCACTATTAGTTTTACCTTCAGAGGCTACTATTTCTCTTATCCATTTTTTCTTTTTTATTTCTGACCATTGCTCATTGGTTAAATGAGTTTCCTGAAGTAGTATAAAGCTTGCCTTAGCCTGCAGAAATAGATGAAGAAAGAGTTTCCTTTTTTTAATGTTCTGGAGCCCTTTAATATTCCATGAATCTATTTCCCACATTCATCAATCTTTATTTTGTTTAAGTAGTCTTGAAATAGGTGTATATATATTAGCTTAAGTTGATTTTTTGTTAAAAGTATGTTATGGAAGCATTCTTTAATTCCCGTCTCTCCCCTGTGCCTACCCACTGATCTCCTGGACCAGGAATTTAACAGGACCTTACAAAGATTTAGTTTTGTCTTTTTTCGTAATAATAGTAAATAAAAACTTTGCATGTTCGCGTATGGGAGGTAAAGGAAACTTATTGGCCCTGTAGATCCTAAAATTATTTGTACAAAGCCTATCCCACTCATCCCCTAGCAAACACTGTTACTAATCTACGTCTCTTCTTGTTAGATTTAATTATGTGATATCAAAATTTGAGTGGCCCTTTACACCAGATCTGAATATAACTACATATAGGGGGCATCAGTTAACTCCATTAGACATTAATAGTATTTAAGAAATTTAAAACTAAAGGTTGATTATCTCTAATTAGATCAATAACTATATTCATAAAGGATATAACTTCCTTGTCTAGTCCTATTTTGTGTGTGTTTCTGCCTCCTCTAGGCCAGGTATTTATAACTCTGTTTGTACCTTGTCTTAGTTGGGGGAAGTATTCGGATTCTGAACTTCCAGTGAAATTCGACTTCTAGGATCTATCATTTTATTGTCATTGCCCTGAGGTTTTTAGATTTTGAATGGCGTTGTGTTAGAAAGGTCTTAAGGCAATTGTTGTCTAACCTATATTTGGTATTCATCATATACTGGATTCTGTAAATTCTAATTAAGTCCTGGAGAAAACAACATAAATAAGTAGCAGTTCAGGCTTATATAAATGTATAGTATAG